>NC_056740.1:401171084-401321084 GCF_019279795.1 Protopterus annectens | reverse complement strand
TTTGATCAAGTCCCTCTGAAATCTTCTGACATGTGCCAAATAGTTCACTGACCTTAGAACAAAGGTGGTTGACACATAACCTTGCTTCCCAAACCTGTCCAACACCCTCGACTCTCTGCTGGGGGATGGACAGTAGAACTTTGTTCACCAAGTTCTTTCTTGGTGGCCGCTGCTACCACCATAGCATCTACTTGGGGACCCTTGCTCCAGTGGGTCCAATCCTTAGGGGCAAACAGGTATCTGTCAGGTCTTTTAGGACTTGGCTCTGTGACATCCTGATCCTTCCAGGCCTGGCGGGAGATTATGTCCACCATCTCGTCTGGCTTGGGGGCTGGGGAAGACAACCCAGTCCGTAGCTGAGCCAACTCCAAAAGACTCAAACACAGACTCCTCTTGGGAATGGGGGGGGGTCAGAAGACCAACCACCTTTTGTCTCATAAGTTCAAGTATTTCACCAAAGGAGACATCCTCAAAGGGTGATCTGGGGGACCCTTTCCAATCATCAACGTCGGTGTCTACTGTGAGGGATTTCTGAGAAGAATCCAAGTGCCTCCTCTTGCTTCCTAAATGGTCCTCTGGTGGGATGCCCCAAAAAGGACTTGGAAGGTTGAACTAAGTCCTGAAACAAGACTGTCAAGACTTGCACTGATTGGCTGCCCTGATGTGACAGGTAGTAGAGGCACAGAGACCAATGCAGATGCTTGTGGAAGGGGTGGACCTAAGGGGAGCGAGTATATATTATCCACAGTGGTGGAGAAAGCTCTATCTACTATCTAAAAGGCAGAAGACAGAGAAGAAGCAAGGGCTGTCCTGGTAGGATCTTAAGACAACTGCCCAGGATGGCTCAGAGAATCATCATGACCCTGCTCGAGACAGAAGCTGGAGCCAAGGTGCTCAATGCAGAGACTCAGAGGGACGGACGGCATCAAGGGTTTTGGAGTTGAACCCAGACCCTAAACCCCAGACTGGACACCGGTGCTTTGACTCCAAGATCCCCCCTGCTCTGACAAAGTCAGTACCAACTGGAGACAGACATCAATGGAATCAAAGAATACTGAACCTTCCAATCTAACACAGACAGACTCAGGACTCTTGGGCCTGATGGCTCCCAAACCAAAGGTCAAATCAGAGCTGGAGTCAACAACTGGGTAACGGCCTATGGCAGGTTCACGAGTCTGATGGGAGACAAAGGTGCTAAAACTCCCAACTGAATCTGGGCCTGTAGAAACTTCCTCATCATTCTGTCCACATCTGCTTTGGTTAAGCTCCTAGATGACTTAAGAGATGATGATGAGGTAGAGGGTGGCCTGGAAGTCTTTCTCGGGATCTCCTGTAAGAATGGTGAATGGATCCGAGAAGTGACTGGCTCCTAGGTGAAGATGGAGCTGGAGATTTAGATTACATCTTGATGGATCCAGAGAGTCAGTTGGATCTGACAGCTTACAGATCTGTTCTGGTGGAGCTGAGCCCAAAACAGAGGAGGGAGAATGATCAGGGGATCGTTTCCTAGCCTTTTGCCCTTGGTCGATGAATACCCTTAGTCTTCTCAAGATGTTTCTTGGAAGGAGGGGGAGCTCCAACAGAAGATGAAGAGTTATTTGATCTCCAAATGGGCAGAACCCAAACAATGTACAACTCCTGGTGAACAATGGAATTGGGGATCTTGTGCCCATAAGAGGTGCACTTTTTGAAACCAGCTGGCTTATGAGACATGATGAAGAAAGGAACCTAGACAAGAAAAGTAAGAAAAAAAAACAGTTTACCAAGGATAAAAATTTAGTGTCAAGTTATAAAACCACAGCACTTATCCTATTTACTGAAAATGCTCAAGCTACAGTAGACCACGTCCATTCACTGAAGCTGCAAGTGAAGCCCAAGGTATTTTTTTTTGCTGGAGAGAGGATTATGGGTAAGGGGAGGAGCTCACGCTATATGGAGCCAAGTCTTTAGAAGTGGCTGAAGTCGGATAGGTGATCAATCAGTTGAGGAATAGACAAAAAAAGACATCAGATCTTAAGTTGCCTATGCACATCCAATGAATGAAGACTTATTCCCCCTCTGTTCTGAGGAGAAGGGAAGATTGATGGACTGATACAAGGACAACTCATTAACCACCTCAGTCATGAAAAGAGGATTAGTTCTAAGGGTGACTATCATTGTGGAAAACAATGAAGGTGGAACGGCCAAAGGCTCGAAGGACAGACATTCTTTTAGCTGAAGTAACAGCCGCTAACAAAATGGTTTTCTAACTACAAAACTTTAAAGAAGAACTGGCAGTTCTTCAAAGGGTGCAAGGGTCAATTTTTCAGAACATAAAAAGGGGGGGGGGGGGACATGCTTTGTCGGTGGCCTGATATGGAGGACACCTTTCAAAAATTAAATAAATCGAAAAGCACAACTTCAAAGAATCGTTAGAAGCTGCGCAGCACAAAAATGCAATAATAGGTGGAGGTACTTACAAGTGTAAAAGTTGCAATTATTGTAAGTATATTTCAGAGGGACCATTTTTGAGGTTTGTACCCACAAGAGGATTTGGTAAGCTCCTGGGGTTTTTACTTGTAATTCCACCTTTGTGGTACACATGGCAAAATGCTGAGTCTGCACCTCTTTTTATATTGGAAAAACTAATAGTTAAAAATGGGATTTATGAGCACTATTATGCTATAAAAAAGAGGAATCTAGAAAATGCACTTTTTAAACATACTTTAACATGTGTAGGAAGTAACAATATTAAATTCTATTTTGGGGTTATTGACTATGTTCCCAATGATTTTAATGGAGACAGAGATGGGGAACTTGATTATAGGGAGTTAAAATGGCAAATTTTGCTAAATGCTTGTAAGACACCAGGTTTAAACAATGGAGTGAATTATAAAGCTGTTTTAAGAAGAAAAGTTCTTTATAATGCAAATAGTTTGTGTGTTTAAACGTGTATTTTAGGAGTTCCTTTTAAAAAAGAAGGAACGTCTTTTTATTATGACAGAATGTTATTTCATTTTTAACTGTTAACTGAAGTGAGAATTTGATTGGTTATGAGGTTTTAAAGAACCATATATAATGGTAGTGTGTAATTAGCTTGTTTGTTCTGATGAAGGCCAATGTTTTTGGCCGAAAGCCCTTAACCAGTGGTATTAAAGTCATTCTGGAGAAAAGGATTCAGTGGCTTCACTTTTTTTCTTGTGCTTTTTGATTTATTTTTTTTAGTTACACAAGTTTGAGACATTGTGCATATTTTTTTTTTGGATTACCCTTTGTTGCTGGTAAGATGTCTCAAAGTGGAGCACTGGAATGAGGGAGATAAGTTTACTGAACGTCACCTTGCATCCTTATCCCATGGATTCCCAGGCAGTGGAAAGAGGTTTGGAAGTGGAGCTACCATATCGTTCAGATGAATAGAATTGTTTTTGGAGAGATGTGGTGAGAGACTTAATGATGGCTCCAGTAGTTGGTGCTGTTGAAGCAGGAGATATTTCTGGGCTATCAGACTCCATGCCCATGGTTATTTTGAACAAAGACTGGCTTGTTTAATGATTTAGAAGCATCTCTAACAAAATACAATATATTCTTATTTTAAATTTTGCTTGGATGTTAAACGAATCCCCAAGGGACTGCAAGTAACAACAGCAGTGTTTTTGTTTTAGAAAAATGGAATAAAGTCAGAGAGGAAGCCGGCTTTGCGATCCTTAGGTTACTCAAGGAACACCAAGAAGAAGAAGAAGTTAAGCTTGCTAAATGGATAGATCGACTAATGGACAAATTAAGTTTCGCAGCTTCACCCAAAGAAACTGATGACACCTTGAGGCATATTCATTCCAAAGTTGACACATCAGACAATTCATTAAGAAAGAAAAATGAAAAGAAGGTAGAGATCGTACATTATATAAAGAAAAAACTGGCAGTTCCACCTTAAAATCCGTAGATGCGAGCTCTAACAGTTTAACAGAAGCTACATCACCATGACACGTTAGTGTGCAAGAAGAGGAAGAAGTAGGAGAGAACAGAGGCATTCACGGGAAACAAAGAAGAAACCAAAAGCCTTTTTCATCTCCTCGTCGCTCAAAGCATCTGCAGGAGAAGAGGGTGATGCAGAATGAGCGTTGGGAGGTTTCAACAGCAGAAGAGAGAGACATTTCGCCGTGAAAGAGTTAGAACAGTTACAACTTGATGATGCAAGTGGCAGAAACCATGAGCCAAGTCAACTATTATTCACCATTTCAAAGGGACAAAAGAGCGCAGGTCACATGTGATGTCCAGGTAATGCCAATGACTTTTAAAGTTTATAATTTATCATCCAGGACTTTTACAGAAACAGAGACTGGTATATTAAAAAGGGGGTTTAATTTTGTTCCCTCGAGGACAGTGGGCATTGCAGAGACTATCATTGATTTAAAATGTTACACTTGTAAATTGAATTTAAAGTTGCTTATGAGAAACAAAGAGGGTAAAATGAAAGGTGACTTTGTTGTTCTTAGTGTCTTGAATCCACATCTGCATCCCCCGATAAAAGCCTTTGAGGATCTATACGAGGTGGAGATTAGAAATTTATTGAGTAATAAAAGCAAGAGGCAATTTTATAATATGACTAATACAGTTTTAACCCCATTAGAAATGACAATTCTATCAGTTATGTGTGCTGACAAAGGAGGCTCTATGGTTGTAGTTAACACAGAAGATTACGTTAAGAGCATGTATAAATTAACAGACAAAACTGCATATATAAAAGTGTCTAAAGCAGAGGTTTTTAAGTCATATAAATGAATAGATTCATGGCTTTATGATAGTTTATTAGAAGGAATGATTTATGAGACCATTGTCTGATTTTTTTTTTTACAGTGAACAAATCCAGAACAGGCAATTTATGTGGCATCCCAAAAATGAAAAACAGCCCCCTTATAGGCCCATTGTTTCGTCATCAGCATCAAAATTGGAACCTTGTTCAAAATTTATAGATAGAACATTATTAAAATTAGTACAGAAAACAGAGTCGTATTAGGGATTCTTTTGATTTTTAAATAAAATCAGAATTTGAGTGTGGAAATTGAAGATTTTTTTAGTGACTGTAGAAGTAATATCTTTATACACATATTACCCACAATTTAGGTTTAGAATGGGTGGGCAACATGTTAATTAATAGTGGTGAGTTTGAGTTAGATGAATGTAGGTTCATGCTGGAATGCATATACAATATTCTTTCACACTATTTTTTTTATGTTTGAAAAAGAATATTTTTTGCAAACAAAGGGTGTGGTGATGGGTGCAAGAATGGCTCCCAACTACACTAATTTAGTCATGGCATACTGGGAGACCAACATTTTGTCTAAACTTGTAGGTAGAAGCAAGATTGTATCCTATTATCGCTTTATTGATGGCCTTTTTTGTGTGGAGAGGGACGGAGTTGGAGCTTTCCAAATTCCTAGAAGATATGAATAAAAGTACCTCTTTTTTACTTTTACTGGCAATTGGGATGCTTTTAAAGCTTGTTTTTTTGGATTTAGAAGTTTTCAAAGAGAAAGAAATGAACAGTTTAGGTTCAGTCATTAGTTATAAAAATGTGGCAAGCAATAGTCTCTTGCATTATTCTAGTATGCACCCCATTTATGTCAAGTATATCATAATAAAAGGTCAGTTGGTTAAATTAAATAGGCTTAGAAATGATGTGACAAGGTTAGACTATCTTGTAACTGAATTACACCTTAGTTTAAAAATAAGGGATATCCATTTAAAATTGTGAATAGTATTCTTGCCACGGATTACAATATGGAGAGGAAAAGGGGTAACGCATTCAAGAAAATAGAGCTTGGGTAACGTCCATGCCCTTAACTTTTACCATAGATAGCAAAGAGATAAAAAATATAGTGGCTAATAATTGGAGCATTTTAGAATCCAATAGTGAGTTTAAGTCAGTAGTAGGGGATGCAACCATCTTTGTCAATAAAAGGGCAAAAAACTTCAAAGAATTGTTAGAAGGTGAGCAGCACACAAATGCAATAATAGGTGGAGGTACTTACAAATGTAAAAGTTGCAATTATTCTAAGTATATTTCAGAGGGACCATTTTTTGAGGTTTGCACCCACAAGAGGATTTGGCAAGTTCCTGGGGTTTTTACTTGTAATTTCACCTTTGTGGTATACATGACAAAATGATCGGTCTGCTCCTCTTTTTATATTGGAAAAACTAATAGTTAAAATAGGATTTATGAGCACTATTATGCTATAAAAAAGAGGAATTTAGAAAATGCAATTTTTAAACATACTTTAACATGTGTAGAAAGTAATATTCAATTCTATTTTGGGGTTACTGACCATGTTCCCAGTGATTTTAATGGAGACCGAGATTGGGAACTTGATTATAGGGAGTTAAAATGGCAATTTTTGCTAAATGCTTGTAAGAACACCAGGTTGAAACAATAGAGTGAATTATAAAGCTGTTCTAAGAAGAAATGCTCTTTATAATAAATGCAAATAGTTTTTATGTGTTTAAACAGTTGGTTATGCACTCACCATAACGTTAGATGTATGTAGTCCATCTCGCCTCACATTCTTCACTTGTGGGTTCGGAGCCGAATGTCAGCTCTGACTCGGCCTATTTACTAGCTCGAAAGTCTTTGATTGACTGGGCTAAGATGGTATCACACAATACACTGCTCCACATCCCCAGATCTAGTTTGCTGCCAACTGAAGTATCGTATCCATAGCCCAAACACACACACACAACAACGAGGTCCAACAAATCATCCAAAGGGACTCTGTAACATCAGAAGTACAAGGAGATCCTCCAAATCCTCCAGGCGTGGGGGACGGTGGGGGGGGGGGGGTAATGAAGAATGTGAGGCTAGATGGACTACATACATCTAACTTTATGGTGAGTACATAACTAACTGATGTTATGTAGTCCTATCTCGCCTACATTCTTCACTTGTGGGACAGCGTCCCTAGCACCTACATCCTGGGTGGCTCAATGGAAAATACTCCTGAGCACTGTGGAGCCAAAAGATGATCTGCCCCTGGACACCACATCCAATTTGTAATGGGAAACAAACGTGTGAGGAGAAGCCCATGTTGCAGCCACACAAATATCATCCAACGATAACCTAGCCTGAAAGGCTGTGGAAGTGGAAACTGCTCTGGTAGAGTGTGCTCTGACTGGAAAGGGAAGGCTCTTTCCTCCTGCCTGATAAATAAAGGAGACGCAACCAGCTATCCACCTAGAGATGGTGACATTGGAAACCACAGACCAAGTGATTCTCTGAAAACGAAAGCTGGTCTGACTTCCACCAATCTTTAGTCCTGTGCAGATAAAAGCGTAGTTGCCTAAGAACATCCAAAAGATAAAACTGATACTCTGCCTTATTGGAGAAGTTGGGTAAGAAGACCGGCAGCTCAATGGACTGATTAATATTAGATAAGGAAGCCACTTTGGGAAGAAAGGACGGATTTGGTCTGAGAGAGAGTCTATCTTTATGGAATATCAAATATGGAGACTTGACTGAGAGGGCCTGCAGTTCTGATACTCGTCTAGCCGATGTGATAGCTATCAAAAAGGCAGATTTCCATGTAAGAAATTTTAAATCGCAGGAAGCCGCGGGCTCAAAGGGTGGGAGAGAGAGAGCCTGCAGAACAAAATTGAGGTCCCAGGGCATAACAGGTTGAGATACAGGGGGACGAAGGAGAAGAGTGCCTTTCAGGAACGCTTTACACAGCCTGTGTGCCATTAAGCTAGGTTCATAAGCCACATGATAATTTGAAATAGCCGCCAGCTGAACTTTGATGGTGGCTGAGGCAGACCCTTGGTAGAATAAATGAGCCAAATTCCAAAACAGAATCAATGGGGGCTGTATAGGGGTCAACACCTCTGGAATGGGCCCATATCGAGAACCTTTTCCACTTGCTAGAGTAGATCTTCCTAGTGGACGGTTTATGAGAGGACGAAAGAATATGGACTACATCTGGAGAAAAATCGTGACACCTGACTACGGATGGAAGTGGAGCAGCCAGGCGGTCAGCCGGAGGGTCTCCAGGGAGGAGTGGAGCTGTCCTGACATGTGTCAGCAAGTCTGGACGGGGGTCCAGAGTCCAAGGAGCACCCACGATGTAAGGCTGAAAGAAGGGGAACCACACTTGTTGAGGCCAGTGTGGTGCGATCAGAATTAATCTGCTTCCCAGGGATAGCTCTTTCTGAATCACCCTGGAGATAAGGGGAAATGGAGGGAAAGCATACAGCAGACCAGAGGGCCAATTGTGCGCAAGAGCATCCCTTGGAGATTCCCCCGGTGGGGGGATCAGCGAGAAGTAGCTGCTGCATTTCGCATTGGGGGGACTGGCAAACAGGTCACAGCAAGGCTGACCCGATTTGCTGAAAATGCTGTCCGCCACTCGGCAGTTCAGGGACCACTCGTAAGGCATGAGGATCACCCTGCTTAGCCTGTCTGCAATCACATTGGTCTTCCCCGGGATGTGCATTGCTACCAAGGCCCGTTGGGAAGCTATCACTCAATTCCACACTCTCATGGCCTCCCTGCATAGGGGGTACGATCTGGTTCCTCCTTGCTTGTTGAGATACCACACTACTGACATGTTGTCTGAGTGTATCACAATAGTCCCTAGAGGGAGGACATCCTGAAGTGCCTGCAACGCTAGGGGCACTGCCCTCATCTCCAGGACATTTATGTGCAAGTCTATCTCATGCTCCTGCCACGTGCCTTGGACCATCCTGCCGAGATAATGCCCCCCCCCCATCCGGGAGGCGTCCGTGGTCAGTGTGGCTACCGGGTTGGGTGGAACAAAGGGTTTCCCTACGTCTAAGTTGTTGGTGCATAGCTACCAACTGAGGTCCTGCTTGCATTTGCCTGTGATTAAGATAGGATGGGATAGCGGTAGTCTTTGGAAGGACCATTGGGCGAATAGGAGCCATTATAGGATCCTCATATGTAACCTCGCTAACGGGACCATCATGATAGTGGATGCCATTGTCCCCAGTAACTGAAGAACTAGTCTTCCCCTCACACGTGTCAGAGGCATTATCATCCGAACCTGTTATTGCAACCCTGTCATCCTCTCCATAGGTAGGAATGCTCTCAACCTAATAGTGTCCAACTCTGCTCCTATAAATGAGACACGCTGTAAGGGTAGCAAGGCAGATTTTTTCCAGTTTATTGTGATACCTTAAGGTGACAAAGATCGATGGTAGCATCTCTGTTTTGAAGACGTAGATGCTTGGTGGGGGCGGATAGGAGCCAGTCATCCAGGTAAGGAAACACCTGGAATCCTTGACGTCTCAAGTGAGCCATCACCACTGCCATGCACTTGGTGAACACCCTGGGGGCTGTGGTGAGACCAAAGGGCAGGGCTCGAAACTGGAAGTGCCTGGCTCCCAGCCGGAAGCGTAGATGACATCTGGATGCTTGGTCCATTTTGATGTGGTAATAAGCATCCTTCAGGTCGATAGAGCACATCCATACTTCTTTTCCCAACAATGGGAGAATCGATTGTAGCGTGACCATCCGGAATTTGGACTTGTGTACGTAATGATGGAGTTGGCTGAGATCCAAAATGGGTCTCAGGTCCCCTGTTCTTTTCGGCACCAAAAAGAATCTCGAGTAAGTCCCTAATCCGATCTGGTCTGGGGGGACTGGTTGGAGGACTCCTTTTTCTAGCAGCTGAGAAACCTCTGTTGCTGCATGACCCCTTTGACTGAGTGGAATGTCTGGGATCCTTTTGACAGGAGGGGGTGTGGAGTGAAATGGGATGGTGTAACCTCCGGCAATTATCCCTAATACCCATCTGTCCTGGGTGATGTTGACCCAGGCTTCCGGATACCGGGAAATTCGACCCCCGACTGGCTCTGGAAAAGCACAACCGGGCACACCCTCAGGAATGAGAGTATGGGGAACCACGAAAGGAATCTCAGTCCCCAGAACTGCGGGGGTCCCCTCTGCCTCTGGGTCAACGTCTCCCTGCGTATGACCCCCCTCCCCTGGCTCGGGGGGGGTTCACCCTGTGCAGTAGGAAAGACCTTTGTGATTTTTTGAACCACATCTTTCCCCCTCGCTGAGCCTTGGGATAAGGTCTCGACGGGAGGGAAAAACGGACTTCCACAGCAGACAAGGTCTTTCCCTCTTGCTCGCACCTGGTGAGTGTGTCTTTCACTTTGGACCCGAACAAGGCGGAACCATCGAAGGGGGCATCAGTAAAGGAAGACTTAAAGGCCTCCGCAAAGTGACACAGGTTTTGCCAGGCTTGCCTCCTGAGGGCCACCCCTGAGTTAGCCGCCCTACTAGCTCCCTCGGCCACGTACAAAATCAGTCGCATGGACGAGTTAGCGATGGAGTTGAGGGTAGAGAGCTGAGTGTTGACAGTCTGAGCCACCGCCTCAGGCACATTACCCGTCAGAGTATCTCCTAACTCCCTAAGGAGATCTTTCTGGAGCCGCGTGAAATGAGACAAATAATTCAGTGAACGCAAGGTAAAGGTCGCTGAAGACAGTGTACGCTTCCCATACCGATCCATAGTCCTAGACTCCTTGTTAGGAGGATGGACCGAAGAGGAAGACTCAGCAACTTCCTTCTGTGTGGCAGCCGCCACCACCATAGCATCTATCGGGACTCCCTTTGTTAAAAATTCTTTCCCTTGGGGAGCAAATAAAATTTTTTGGGGGCGTCGAGGAACAGGCTCCACGGAGTCAGGAGTCTCCCCCACCCTCCGACAAATAAGGTCCAGGAGCTCGTCGAAGGGTGGAGACACCCAGGAGGCTGAGGGCTGAGCGCCAAATGCCTTAAGGAATACTGACTCCCCCTCGGAGGGGGTTTTGGAGGGACAGTCTCCTCTTTGTTTCAAGATCTCCAGGATGTCGGAGAATGAAACATCCTCAGAGGAAGACTTAGGGGACCCCTCAGATTCCTCGAGGTCAGTATCGGAAGTGAGAGACTCGTCCTGTGAGTCTACGTGCTTCCTCTTGCACGATTTCTTTCTGGGGGGTTCCTCAGGCACAGGCGCTGAGGGCCCCTCAGAAAGAAGGGGACCACTAGTGGTGGTATCCTTAGGCTCTGGTGCTCTGCTATCCAAGGATAGGTGGGTGTCAGAAGCTTTCGCCGGTGTTGTGGGGGATGGAAGAACCGATCCGAGAGAAGTAGCTGACCTAGCCAGCGCGCTCCGCATAGCCTCGAAGGCGGGACCTCCTGAATCGGAGGACCGACCGCCTTCCAAGGCCATGATTGGGACCGGTGTGCCCACAGCCGAGGCACCGAGAGGGAGGCTTGGAACCGAAGGATGTTCCGAGGTGTCCCCCCTCGGGCCCAACCGAGGAGACCTGAGTCTCGAACCCTGTGGACGGAACAGACAAGGTCGGAACAGACAAGGTCGGAGCCGATGCGGGCACCGATAAACCCCGCTGGGGGATCGGAACCGGCGCAGGAACGTCCCTCTGAGTGGAGCTTACCGACTCCGACGACAAGGATGCGCTCGGAGGAGGAATAGCAGGAACAACTAACAGAGCTGGCTCCAGAGCCGAGAAAAGATTGGCCAACACCGGTGATTGGAGGAGCCTCTGCACCACCCTATCTACATCCAAATCGGAAAGGCTGGAGGATTTGGAGGAAATGGATGGAGACCTAGACCTCCTATCTGGAGAACCTTGCCTCAAACTTGGCGACCGGCTCCGAATCGGTTCCAAAATTATCGGAGCGGACACAGGCTCAGTCGACACAGCTACCTCCTGCGGCCCCGATGCCAGTGGAGCCGAGGAAGCAGACTCAACAATGGTAATTTTACAAGGCGGCTCCGAAGCAACAGATGGAGCTGGAGACCTTTACTTGGATTTAGACTTCGACTGGGAGCTGGGAGCCGAACCTAAATCCTCCTCAAAGGACGGTTTTAGCAGTCCCTTTAGGATCAATTTGTTTTTCCTCTCTTGGAGCACCCGAGGACTAAAGGTGTGGCAGAAACTGCATGACTCCTGAAGGTGGATGGCTCCAAGACAGTAAACACAGACCGAATGTCCGTCTGTGATCGACATTTTATAGGCATACTTAGTACACTTTTTAAAGCCCGAGGGCTTATGCTCTTTTTGTTCTTTAGACATGCCAAGCCAACAATTGTGGCAGCCGCTACTGACAAAAGGCAGGAAACCGCTAACACAGAAACCAGAGAACAAGTAAAATCAACAATCAAGGCACAGGGGAGAACCTCTAAATAAAACGGTTCTCAACTAAAACTAAGAGAAACGCACCTAAGACAGCCAGACAACACCACAAGGACTAGGTCCTCTAACTTAAACGGGCCTAGCCCGAGGAGTAAGGGATACCACACACAAAACACTTGCAACCTACCAAAAGAATTGCAGCAACAACACTATGAACAATTCTATTTGTCTAAACACAATTAGCCAAAAATTTCCACAAGAAAAAGTTTTTTATAGCAATACTTAGCCACAGCCAAGTTGAGACCACATCCGAGCTCTACAAGCGGCAAACGAGATCTGGGGATGTGGAGCAGTGTACTGTGGGATACCATCTTAGCCCAGCCAATCAAAGACTTTCAAGCTAGTAAATAGGCAGAGTCGGAGCTGACATTCGGCTCCGAACCCACAAGTGAAGAATGTAGGCGAGATAGGACTACATAACATCATGTATTTTAAGATTTCCTTTTAAAAAAGAAGGAAAGTCAAATATGACAATGTTATTTCATTTTTAAAAGTGAGAATTTGATTGGTTATGAGGTTTTAAAGAACCATATAGAATGGTAGTGTGTAATTAGCTTGTTTCATAGGTTCATAGGCAAATACTAGACTTGCTGTCCATATGGGCCATTTTAACCCTAGCCAATCTCCCTTGAAGGCAAGAATCAAACCCAGTACCTTGTGTTAGTGAGGTAAACACTTCCAACCAGTTTGCCATCTCCTCTATAATTGCCTTTCCAGGCATGGAAATTACTTTAAAGTCTGTCATTCTCCTGTCAAGTTTTTTACTCACTCTTTTCTGAACCAGTATATACAAGCCAGGATACAGAATATAAAAATACGTTAACAATTCAAGGATCAAATTAAGCAAAGTACTTTACAGACAATAATATGCTTTGAAAATAGAGTGTTTAATTTCTCTAGCTTCATGTGGTCCTCCTAGTTAATTTCACAGCTTGGTTCTCGGAAGGTGGTTCAGAGTTCAAATTAAGTTAAAGTTAAGTTTGTTCTGATGAAGGCCGATTTTTTTGGCTGAAAGTGCTTAACCAGTGGTATTAAAGTTGTCCTGGAGAAAAGGATTCAGTGGCTTCACTTTTTTCTTGTGCTTTTAGATTTATTTTTTTTAGTTACACAAGTTTGAGACATTCTGCACAGTTTTTTTTTTTGAGCTTTCAAAAATTGTTTCATCTCAAAGCATACAGACAGAGGTGGATCTAAAGGCAGACATGCACATATGGCTGACAGATGAGCTTTTACTGAAGAGTACTGTCAGGGCACAGTTGAGCAAATCACTCAAAGACAGAACAGCAGTATTTTTTGTGAAAAAGAAGGAAATTTAATAAGTAACTGTGATAAAATGAAATGTTATATTTGTGTGGAAGTGGTACATGGTGTAAAAAATGTGAAGTGAAATGTTACAAATAACAAAATCAGACACTTATGGATGGGCAGTGAAAATGAAAACATGAGAAAAGAAAAAAGAAAAAAATGAACAAAGAAGACATTTTAGTAGTAGTACAAACAGAAAAACATACATCAGGAAAGAATATAAACACAGAAGAGTGAAATATTTAGTAGTAGTACAAACAGAAAAACATACATCAGGAAAGAATATAAACACAGAAGAGTGAAATAAGTGACGAAGAAAAACTGGGAGACAGTAAAAGAAAAAAATCTACTAGTAAAAGGGTAAGAGACAGACAAAAAGACAAGTATTACAAAAAGAAAACAGATGAAAAAGAACACATCCAGCTGCTAGTTGGGAAGTGGTATAATGGCTAACGGTGTCTCACTCATTAATACAAGGTACTGCGATTTCTCCCTTTTCGTTACTAGGTTCCTTTCTTCATTGTGTCAGATAAGCCGGCCGGTTTCAAAAAGTGCACCTCCTTTGACAGGGAAATTGGTTAGGCTTAGAGTGGCCCATTAGGCAACTAGTCAAGTAATTAGGTATGAACCTTTGAAACCATGAATCTGAGGAAAAGGGACAAGAAAATGTTAGACTGCTTTCTGTAAATGAGAATACAGCAAGAATGGGGATTTGGGAGTGCTATACATGAGATGCAGTCGTAATCATATTAGGAGAGAGAAGATTTTTAACAACTAAAGATTACAGAGAAACTATGGGGAGGAAAGATGATCTGGAATTTGGGAAATGAGAGATGTTCTGGAATAGGCATATTCTGTAGAAATACAGTAAAGATATTACATGTAACTTTAATAAAAAAGGAAAAAGTAACCATTACACATTTAAAATGGAAAAAACAAGTAAACAGAATTATAACATTATATGCTTGTACTAACTGTAGAGAAAGGGAAAGCTCATTTCATCAGATTTTAGACTATGTAGTGATAAATAAGATTAGAATCGATTAAAGTTATGCACTTGCCATAACTAGGCATCTGTGTTGTCCATTTTCATTCTTTTGCAAATTATGGGTTACACATCCGATCCTCGGATCTGACAAGTGCATTCTACAGACTTCAAATCCAACTCTCGAGCTCCTTCCTTTACCCATAAAGCCCTAGTCCATCTCCAATACGTCCGATCGAGTTTGCTGCCATAAAGATATCAGTATACAACAGAAGAGGTGAAGAGAAAATTAGAACAGGCTTCAAACTCGCAACTACAGGTTCCAAAAGTCCATCTGGTCACTCCAGAAGATGACAGGAAGGGGGAAGGAGGGAGGGTAGTTAAGAATGAATGATAATATTCAACAAAGTTGCCTAGTTATGGTGAGTACATAACTTTAATATCTGATATTGTTCTTTTCATTCTTCTCCAACTTATGGGATGGAGTCCTGAGCTACATAAATCTTGGGTGGCCTTCATGGAAGGATATTCTGGAGAACTGCTGAACCAAAGGCAGCTCTGCTTCTGGAAATTAAGTCCAACTTGTAATAAGTAATAAAGTTAAAAGCAATGGACCAGGTGGCTACTGCATAAATATCAATGGACATTCTAGGCCAGAAGGCAGATGAGATAGCCATGGATCTAGCTGAATGAGCGTTTGGTGGTTTTGGTAAGGAGAGGCCTTTTTGAGAATTAGTCCAGGAAACAAAATTAGTTATCCATCTGGCCAATGTAACTTCAGAAACTGGAGAACCCAACCAACTAGGTGAAAAGGAGATAAACAGCTGGCCTGTGTTTCTGAACTGTTTTGTTCTGTGCAAGTAGAAATGTAGTTGTCTGTGTACATTTAACAGATGCAACATGTACTCACCCTTGCTTGAAAATTCTGGAAAGAAAACTGGTAGATGACTGGCTTAATTTATATTTGATTCAGATGCCACTTTTGGTAGAAAGGAAGGAGTGAGTTGTAAGATATCCCTGTCTTTATGAAAGACAATGTAAGGTGTTTTCGATGAAAGAGCCTGGAGTTTGGAAATTCTTTTAACAGAAGTAAGAGCAACTAAAAAGGCCATTTTCCAAGACAGGAATTTTAAGTCTATTTTTGCTGAAGGTTCAAAGAGTTGTTGGGTTAAACCTTGCAGTACTACTGTCAAGTCTCAGGAAGGTGACAGATCTTTTACTGGGGGTTTCAGTAGAAAATCACCCTTTAGAGAAGTTTTACATAACTTGGAAGCAGCCATTTAACAAGTATTATTGCCAAAGTGAAAGTTTGATATGGCTGCCAGCTGTACTTGGACTGCGGAAAAACTAGCACCTTCTTTCATAGGAGTAGCTAAAAACTCCAATACATATGAAATAGGGGCAAGTAAAGGGCTCAACTTAATTTTTCAAGGCCCACATTGAAAATCTTTTCCACTTACTCTTGTAAATCTTCTTAGTGGAATCTTTCCGTGAGGACAAAAGAATATTACTAATTGGGGAAGAGAGCCTGGGCTATCTAACCACTAACAGAATTGGAGAAATCATGCGGTTAATTTGAGAGCTGGAATATTGGGATATTTTATCCCAGAGGGATGTGACAGGAAGTCTGGACTGGGGTCTAGTATCAAAGAAGGATAAAGAAGATTAGACAAAATCAATGGGGGCCATAAGGCAATGAGGATAGCCAAGCTCTTCAACCAGCTGGCTTTCTATAAGAATTTTGGAATATTTTGGGGATAAGCATAAAGGCGATCGGAAGACCAAACATGGACTAAAGCATCTCTCAGCGACTCCCTTTCATTGTAGGGTCTCAAACTTAACTTCTACGGTAAAAAGTCTTTCCCCATCTTGTTAGAACCTCTGCATCCTTTCTTTAATGGATAAGCCACACAAATGTGCTCCATCATAAGGGACATTGGTAAAGGACTCCCTGAAATTGTACACAAAATCTCGCAGGCAAAGCCAGGCCTATCACCTCATGGTGATGCCTGTGCCCAACGCTTGGGCTTCTCCATTGGCTGCAATATGCAACAGCCTCATGGACAGGATGGCAATATTAAACTTGGCTCCCAGGGTGGCCTCCAAATGTTTCCTAGCATCAACCGTGGGGAGTCCCTTTGGAGAGGCCAACACTTGCTGCACTACATTTATCTGAAAATGCTTCATGCTAGTGGCACAGTTCAGGGCTCAAAAAGCAAATGTAGCTGAAGCATATGTCCAGTTCTCCATCCTGTCCACTGCCCTGGACTCCCTACTCGGAAGATGAACAGTGGCTGAATCTCCCTTCAGCTCTTACCAGCTAGTTGCTGCCACAATGACTGAATCCATTAAGGGGTTTTCTGGTCAACAGATCCTACACATGGCTGAAATAAGAAGTTATGTACTTACCATAACACTCCATGTGAGTTGTTACTCTCGCCTTCATTATTAGTGATGGGTTCGGAGCCGAACATCGTCTCCGATTCGGCCAAATAGCACAGCTCGAGGTCTCTAACAGCTCGAGGCCAAGCCCTATCCCACAATGCACCACTACATTCCCCAGATCTTGTTTGCTGCCAACTATAGTAGAAACCTTTCCCAGATTTCAAGGAAATCATAAATCCAAGGTAAAAGGAAACTCTTCAAGAAAACCAAAACCAAGTGATGCCTCTCGCGCTTCCAGAAATAGGAAGGGGGTAGGAGGGAGGGTCATAATAATGAAGGTGAGAGTAACAACTCACATGGAACATTATGGTAGGTACATAACTTCTTAATGTGAAGTTGTTCAATCTCACCTTCATTCTTACTGATGGGTAGCGTCCCCAGCACCACAATCTTGGGTGGTTCACGAGAGTACCTGCTTCAAGACAGCAGATCCAAATGAAGCTCTGTCCTTAGAGGCCTTGTCCACTTCGTAATGAGATATAAAAGTAATTGGATTTGATCAGGTGGCAGCTGCACAAATAGAATCTATAGGCAACCTGGTCAAGAAGGCTACAGAAGTAGAAACCGCCCTTGTAGAATGAGCCTTGACCTTATGTAATTCAATACCCGCTTTACTGTAGAAAAATGAGGTAGAGAGCCATTTCGATAAAGTAGTTTTGGAAACAGGTGCACCTTTTTTGAATCTGAAAAGGACACAAATGGCTGATCAGCCCTTCTGAGATCTTTTGTTCTGTCCAAATAAAATCGAAGTTGTCTATGCACATCAAGTTTGTGAAGTGCATATTCCAACTGGTTTGAATGGTTAGGAAAGAAGATGGGTAACTCAATCGTCTGATTCAGTGTAAATTCAGGACATACCTTCGGTACAAACTATGGATTCGTCCTGAGGGAAATGATATCTTTATGAAATATTAGGTAAGGCAGTTTGATGGAAAGGGCTTGCAGTTCTGAAATTCTACGTGCTGATGTAATAGCCACCAAGAATATGGTCTTCCATGAAAAATACTTCGGCTCATAAGAAGAGGGTGGGTTCAAAGGGTGGAAGAATAATTTTGGACAAGATTAGATTTAAGTTCCAGGGAGTAGTGGGAGATCTGATCAGTGGTTTTAAATGCATCGTACCTTTCAAAAAAGCCTTACCCAGCTTATGAGACTTGATACCATTTTCGGCTGCACCCAAATGAAAATTAGAAATAGCAGCAAGTTGGACTCGAATGGTTGCTGCTGCAGCTCCTTCATTGAATAGTTTCGTTAGGAATTCCAGTATATCTGCTATAGATGCCTGGAAAGGGTCAATATTATTCTGTTGTGCCCAGATGGAAAACCTTTTCCACTTACTGAGGTAAAGTTTCATAGTAGATGATCTGTGTGACAACAGAAGGATATGTCGAGCTTCTTTTGATAAATTCTGGAACCTGGCTATTCTGGGAATTGGAGCAGCCAAGCTGTCAGACTGATGGACTGGAGAGAGAGATGAAGAGCTCCTGATGAATGGGTCAACAGATCCGGCACTGGGTTCAGGATCTAAGGCTCCTCTAGTAGATGAGGCTTCAAAAAGGGGAACCAAATATGACGAGGTCAATATGGGGCAATTAAGATGAGTGTCCTGCCCAGGAAACTGGCTTGCTGCAATACTTTGGGAATCAGCGAGAAAGGGGAAAAGCATAAAGGAGTCCCTGAGACCAGTTGTGGACAACAGCGTCCCTCGGTGGCGGACTCTGTTGAGGGATCAGAGCAAAGTAGTTGCTGCACTTGGTTGGTTGTAGAGGTGACAAAAAGGTCGCAGCAAGGCTGGCCCCATCTGCGGAAAATCATTTCCGCTATTTCATTCTTGAGAGACCACTCGTGAGGCAGCAGAATAGCTCTGCTGTCTGCTATTATGTTGTATTTCCCCGGGATGTGCTTTGCAATCAGAAAACGCTGGGTGGACTCTGCCCAATGCCATAATCTCAGATCCTCTCGACACAGGGGGTAGGCTTTGGCCCCTCCTTGTTTATGTACCAGACCACAGACATGTTGTCCGACTGTATTGCAATCATTCCGAGGGGAAGAGCATCTTGAAAGGCCTGCAACGCTAGAAAAACCACTCTCATCTCCAGGACGTTTATGTGCAAATGAGCCTGCCAAGTACCTTGGGCTGTCCGCTGCTGATAATGTCCCCCCACCTGATCAGGGAGGCATCCGTGGTTACCGTTGGTACTGGAGAGGGGACAACAAAAGGGCGGCCCATAGTCACAGTCACCGACATAAGCCACCAGCGAAGGTTGTTCTTACAAGAGTTGGTAATCAGCACTAGATGGTTCAAGGGTAATTCCTGAAATGTCCATTGCGTGAATAGCAGCCACTGAAGAATTTGCATGTGAGATCTCGCAAGGGGTATTGCAATAATTGCTGCTGCCATAGTGCCGAGCAGTTTGAGAATCTGTGATGCTGGTGCCTTTCGTTTGGATAGGAGATCCACAATTTGTTGCTGGAGGACAAGCACTCTTTCGGAAGGGAGCTTCAGGGACATGCTGACCGTATCTAAATCTGCTCCTATAAAGACTGTACTCTGCGATGGCAATAAGGCAGACTTTTCTAAATTTATCGTAATGCCCAGCTGTGAACAAAGATCCATGGTAGCGTATCTTGCCCAAATAAGCTGATACCTGGTGGGGGCGGTCAGGAAGTAAGGAAAAATCTGGATTCCTGAATGTCTCAAGTGAGCCATTACCACTGCCATGCATTTAGTGAACACTCTAAGGGCTGTAGTGAGACCAAAGGGCAGGGCCCAAAACTGGAAATGACTGGCTCCCAGCCGGAAGTGCATATGATCCCTGGATGGCCATGCCATTTTGATATTGTAGTATGCATCCTGGAGATCTACAGAGCACATCCAATCATCCTTCCCTAGAAATGGGAGAATGGACTGTAGCGTGACCATCCAGAACTTAGTCTTCACCACATATTTGTTGAGCCTGCTGAGGTCCAGAATAAGTCTCCAGTCCAGTCTTAGTTGGTACCAAAAGGAAAGTACAGTTTTGTACCTACCATAAATGTAGATGTTCGAGTGCTCATACAGCTGCAGTCATTACAGATGGGTTATCCTGCTGTCAGGTGGGTCCTCGGTCAGCCGAATTCCAAAGTCTAGGTCCGGCGTCGGTTATCGTCGCTTCTTCCCTGACGTCAGTGTGGCAGGGGTATAAAAGAGGCAGCCGACGCCATTTTCTTCAGTTTTTCTTGCCCCAGATGTCAGGTGCCCCCAGAAGGAAGGCAAACATAATGTTATGCAAAGATGCAATGTTGATAAATCAAAATTAGTAGTTGCAAGCAAATACACCATAAAAGAATACCCCAAAAAGGTTATATGAGTAGGTGTTTGTCATAAGGCCTGTCCTAAGAGGGGATGGAGGGAAGGAAACCTGGACTGCAGCTGTATGAGCACTCGAACATCTACATTTATGGTAGGTACAAAACTGTACTATGTTCATCGTGCATACAGCTGCAGTCATTATAGATGGGTAGAATCCCAAAGCTAAGTAAGGGTGGTAGGCACTAAGTGGAACTAGGAGGGGCTAGGATGCCCTGCAGGACTGCTGTGGCAAAGCCTGCTCTAGATTTTGAGTATAGTGGGAGGTGATAGTGCTTGGAGAACGTGTGCACTGAACTCCAGGTGGCTGCTTCCAAAATGTCATTGGTAGGGACCCCCCTGAGGAAGGCTGCAGAGGTAGCTCTGGCTCTGGTGGAGTGGGATCTGATGGATGCAGGCACAGTTTTTCCATGAAATGAGTAACAAAAGCGTATGCAGTGGGCTATCCATTTTGAAATTGTCTGTTTGGAAATAGCCTTTCCTTGAGCACCTGCAGCATAGGACACAAAGAGTTGCTCAGATTTCCTGAATGGCTTTGTCCTGTCCAAATAGTAACGAAGTTGTCTGTGAATGTCCAAGGAATGTAGTAGTCTTTCCCCTTTGTTTTGTGGATTAGGTTGAAAGGTAGGTAAGTGGATAGTCTGATTCAAAGCTACACTGGATACTACCTTTGGCATAAAGGTAGGGTTGGCTCGTAAGGAAACTCTGTCCTGATGGAAAATGATGAATGGTTGCACAGCCATGAGGGCCTGTAGCTCCGAAACCCTGCGTGCTGAGGTGATAGCCAGAAGAAAGGCTGTTTTCCATGACAAGTACTGTAGCTCTGTTGAAGAAGCTGGCTCGAAGGGAGGAAGGGTCAGCTTTTCCAATACGAAGTTGAGGTCCCAAGCAGGTACTGGTGGTTTCCTTGGGGGTTTTATATTCTTTGCCCCTCTGAGGAACTGCCTTAAGAGAGGATGAGAGAATAAAAGGAGGATCTGTGTTGTATTGTGCAGAAATGGCTGAAGCGTGGATCTTGATGGAGGAGAAGGAAAGTCCATTGTTTAACATCTCAGCTAGGTACTGTAAAATTTGAGGTATATTTACTACCCAAGGATTCTGTCCCTTTTCTTGATTCCAGGCACAAAATCGTTTCCATTTGGCGGAGTAGGCCTTTCTAGTAGAAGGTCTTCTGGCCTCCGAGATGACATCCTGCACCTCCTTGGAGAGGAGAAACTGTTGGGAAATCAAGGAATTCTCCATGCAGCTAGATTTAGGGTTTTGAGACTGCTGTGAAGGGTTTTGTAGTTGTGCTGGGACAACAGAAGAGGGACTAGAGGTAGGATCCATGGTAGGGAATGTGTCAGGCTCTTCAGGAGCGGATACCAGTTTTGTCGTGGCCAGTCTTGAGCAATGAGAATCATTTTCGGCCTCTCTGCTCTGGCTTTTAATAGAACTTTGGGCAGCAGAGGAAGAGGCGGGAAGGCATAGACTGTCAATGTTGCCCAATTGAAGGAAAGTGCGTCCACTTTCCAGGCCTGTGGATGATAGGTCCTTGAACAAAATTTTTTCAACTGGCAATTTCTGTGGGTAGCAAAGAGATCTATGTCTGGCTGTCCCCATGCCTGAGTTATCTTTGTGAAAACTTGAGGATGCAACTTCCATTCGTGTGGATCTGTCATATTTCTGCTTAGGTTGTCTGCCAGTGTGTTTTCCTTCCCTGGCAGGAATTGTGCCTGTAGTTGAATTTGCAATTCCAGTGCTGTGTTCCATAGGGTCATGGCTTGCCTGCACAGGGGGTATGAATGAGTTCCCCCCTGTCTGTTTATGTACCACATCACTGTGGTGTTGTCTGTCCTTATCAATAGCTGGCCTGGATGCAGTAGGTCTTTGAAGGTCATAATAGCCTTTTGCACGGCTAGCATTTCCTTTTGGCTGATGTGAAGATGCTTCTCTTTTCGGGTCCATTTTCCCTGAATGCACTGATCTGTCATGTGTGCTCCCCAGGCGTAGTCTGAGGCGTCTGTTGTGATGATTTGAGTTGCTTGAGGTACACAGAAAGGAAGACCTGTGTTTCTTTGGCAAGCTTGAGCCCACCACAAAAATTCCTTTTGAAGGCATGGAATGAGTGGTATAATTGCTTCCAAGCTGTGGCTGTGTTGAGACCATAAGTTTTTTAGGTACCATTGAAGTTTCCTCATATGCAGCTTTGCACATGGGATTAGTAGGATGCAAGATGCCATGAATCCCAGAGCCTGCAGGACTTTCCTTGCAGTTAGCCTGGTGTAAGTTGCCATTTTCTGAAGTATTGAGACAGTTGCCCTTGCTTGTCTGGCGTGAGGTAGGCCATCTGGGTGGTTGTATCCAAGCTGGCACCCAGGAAAATTATTTGTTGAGAGGGTATTAGTTTTGATTTCTTTTTGTTGACTATGTATCCCAGGAAGTTCAACAGTTTTATTACAAACGCCAGGTGCTGCAGTAGTATGTCCTTGCTGTCCGCTTGGATCAGGCAGTCGTCCAGATATGGGTAGATTTGTATCCCTTGTAGTCTGCAGAAGGCAATTACTGATGCCAGGCATTTTGTAAACACTCTGGGCGCAGTAGATAAGCCAAAGGGCAATGCAGAGAATTGGTAATGGGTTGAACCTGCAAGAAATCTGAGGTATCTTCTGCAATCTTGTCTGATAGGGACATGCAGGTATGCCTCCTTAAGGTCCAATGTTACCAGCCAAGACTCCTTGCTCAGCATGGGAAGAAGCTGCTGTAATGTAAGCATCTTGATATGTGTACCTGTAGATATGTGTTTAGGATGGATAGGTCTAAGATAGGTCTCCAATCTTTGTCTTTCCTTGGTACCAGGAATAGTCTGGAATAAAACCCTTGACCTTGTTCTTTTGCAGATACCTCTTGAATTGCTTTCATGTCCATGAGAGCTGAAATTTGTTTTTGTGCCTCTGCCCTTTGATTTTGTGGCAGGTTTGGCATGCCTCTCATTTTTGGAAGGGTGTAAAAATGGAACCTGTAGCCTCTGTCTATAATGTCCAGAATCCATTTGTCTTTTGTAACAATATGCCAATTTTTTGAGAATAATGTCAGTTTTCCGCCCAAAGGTGCTGCCATTAAAGATTTGCTTGGCAGGTGTAGGGGGAAGTCATTGTGTCTGCTTTCTAAAAGACTGTGATCTATCTTCTCCACCTCTTGGGGTTGGTACTTGCCACTGTCTGGCTCTGAAAGATCCTTGAGGTTGCCCTCTACCCCTTGGGTGTCTGTATCTGCCCCTTTGAGGTCTGTCCGTGGCTGGAAAGGACCAATTTTTTGAAGGCCAGTTTCTGCTGAAACGTGGAGGCTGTACCTGTAGGAAATCTTTCACTGTTTGCATTGATTTTGCTTTTTCCTCCATTTTCTTTAGCACCTCCTCAGCTTTAACACCAAACAATACATCTTTTTGAAGAGGTGCATCTAATAATATAGCTTTGACATGATCTGGTAAGGTTTGCTCTTTGAGCCAAGCATGCCTACGTATAACAGACCCCGTAACAGTAGCTCTACATGAGGCCTCTAAAGCATCAAAACCACACTGCAAGGTATGTTTACCCACTTGCTCTGCACCATGCAACAAATCCTGCAACTCTTTTAAATCTGGTTGTTCTGGTTGTGTCATCTTGCTTTTCAGCTGGGATATCAAAAACTGTTGATACTTTAACATATGGAACTGACAGTTTAATGCCCTCATGGTTAAAGTGGCCGAGGTGTACACCTTTTCCCCCCACCTTTCTAAAGCTCTGGAATCTCTCTCTGAAGGTAATGGGTTTTTAGCAGTAGAGGCCTTAATTCCTTTGGGACCCTGTGAAATTGTTTCGGGGTCAGCAGTATGGCTTTTATATAAGGAACTGGTGAGAATCAGGAACCCAGTAATACCTGTCTGGTTTAACAGGAGCTGGAGGCAAAGAATCTGGATTAAGGCTGGCTTCTGTGTACACATCATCCGATATATCTAAAACAGGAGGGATAGCCAGAGGCCTGTGCTGGGGGAGCAGAAGAAATTCCCTGAGCCTTTTCTTGGAATCTGAGTAATCTTGGCCTTCCCAGTGAAAGTGTTCCCTCAATGTATGCAGGGTTTCCCCAAAAGAGAAGTCCTCAGGGGGGGGGAGACAGAGGGAATAGACTCCTCTGCATCAGAGTCTTCGAAAGGAGAATAGGCATAATCCTGGTCCTCAGATAGTTCTGAGGTAAAAGAAGCTTGATCTGAGGAAGGGTAGTCTTCCTCTAATCTGGGCCTTTTGTCAGAGGGGGGTTGAGAACCCCTGATAAGAGTAATCAAATCCTCAGCCATTTTAAGCATCTGTTTTTTTTAGGCATGGTGCCTTGAGAGGGGGGTCTGAGGAACCTGTTTTTTGGTTTTCATGGCTGCTTTAGATTTAGTGAAGGCTTTAATAGAGAAGGAGGAAGGCCTGAAGACCCCCTGAGAAATGGCAGGCCTGTCTAAATTCTGAGTTTCCCCGCCAGGAGTGGCGTCGGTATCTGTAGTAGGAATGGGGGGCCGAGGAGCCTGCGACCTCGGGTACTGAAGACACCGGAAATGCATTGTCATCGGTACTCAGGGGCTGCGTCGGCGCCTCGCTGAGTACCGGGGAACCGGTAGTCGGCCTTAGCGTGGTTTCAGTAGATGGTGCGGACCTCGTATGTCAGTCCTTATCTTTGCGTTTTTTGCTCAAAACTGGAGTCAGAGTAACCGACGACATAATATAATTAAACTTTTTGCCAAAAAAGTGAAGGGCGAACTCAGCCCGACGCTTAATACTGCACTTGTTGAATCTAGCACAAAAACGGCAGGCCGAGACGTCGTGGTCTGGGCCTAAGCAAGATATACAGAAAGAGTGGAAATCCTTATGCGGTATTTGCTTCCCACATGAAATGCAATTATTAACTTTGTCTGACATCGGTCTGAGGCAAGAAAAGTTTCCCCAATGGGGTACTTAGCTTTCAAGAAGACTTCGGCTGACATACTTTCGTAAATCTCAGGAGCTGGCCGACCGGCACTTGCGAACTGCTTCTGCTTCGGGCACCGCGCAGCAAGAAAGACTGGGGAAAATGGAGTCGGCTGCCTCTTTTATACCCCTGCCACACTGACGTCAGGGAAGAAGCGACGACAACCAACGCCGGACCTAGACTTTGAAATTCGGCCGACCGAGGACCCGCCTGATGGCGGGATAACCCATCTGTAATGACTGCAGCTGTATGCATGATGAACATCCTTGAGTAAGTTCCGGATCCTTGCTGGTCTGCTGAGACTGGCTGGATGACTCTTTTTTGCAATCATTTCTGGATCTCTACGGATGCTACATCCCGTAGACTGGGTGGAACGTCTGGGATTCCTTTTGTTGGTCTGGGGTAAGAGTGAAAGGGGATGGAATATCCTCTGGATATAACATTTTGTACCCATTGGTCTTCTCAGATATTTAGCCAGGCGCCTAGTTACAAAGACAAACGTCCCCAGACTGCCTCCAGAGCAGGACAGTCGGGCCTCCTTTCAGGAGCGCTGATGGGGTTTCTCAAGGAACTGATCCCTGTCACCCTGGTTCTGTGAACCCCCTCTGGCACGTAGGCATCGTCTTCCACCACTGCCTCCCCCTCTGCCCCTGGAGAAGGCTTCACCTTGTGAATTCAGAAAGGCTCCTTGGGTCTTATGGAACCACATTTTCCCACCCCATTGACCTTTGGGATAAGGTCTAGTAGGGGTACAAAAACGGACTCCATCGACAGACAGTCTTACCATCTTGCTCACATCTGGTGAGGGTCTCTTTTACTTTTGGTCCAAATAAGGAGGAACCATCAAAAGGGGCGTTCACAAACGACAACTTAAAGGGTTCCGCAAAAGAACATAAGTGCATCCAGGAAGGTCTCCGGAGAGCAATTCCTGTACCCACAGCCCTACTCGTTCCATCAGCTGCGCAAGACATGAGGCGTATGAACGAGTTTACAATGGAAGTGAGGGTAGCAAGCTGAGACGTCACCTTGTCCGTCACTGTGTCGGCTACTGCACCCTGGAGAGCATCTCCAAGCTCCTTGAGGAGATCTCTTTGTAGATGTGTGAAGTGGGTCAGGTAGTTCAATGACCGAAGTGCAAAGGTCGTTGAAATGAACATGCACTTCCCGAATCTGTCCATTATCCTAGACTATCAGGAGGATGGACAGCCGTAGAAGTCAACTACATCTACTTTTTAGTGGCTGCCACCACCATCGTGGCATCAACAGGTATGGATTTAGATAAAAAGGCCTTGTCATGGGGTGCTAACATGTACTTGTTTGGCCTTCTAGGAACAGGCTCCATAGAATCTGGTGACTCCCACGCCCTGTGAGATAAAAGATGCATTAACTCATCAAAGAGCGGAGATGCCCAAAAGGTGGAGGGTCGGGACTCGAAAGCCTTCAGGAGCACCGATTCATCCTCGGTAGGGTTTCGGGGCTGCCAGTCCCCCCTATGCTTAAGGATATCCCTGAAGGAAATATCCTCATAGGGGGACCTTGGGGACCCTTCCGATTCCTCCAAATCGGTGTCCAACATGATGGATTCCTGAGAGGAATCTAGATGTCTCCTCTTACATAGCCTCTTCCGAGGAACCTCCTCAGTGGGAATCTCTGGGGAAGTCTCGGAAGAGCAGTGTTCCCCCAAGGGGGCGTCCTGAGGCTCTGGGTCCCTACGCTTACGGTAAGCCTGTGGCAGCAGAGAAGAAGCATTCGCCTTTCGGGAGGAGGTGGCCGTATCAGAGGTTGTGGAAGTCCTGGGGGACAAAGCCCTCCTCATGGCACTGAAGGCCCCACGGCTCCGATGCGAGGAAGCACCTGGGTCCGAAGACACTGAGGACTCCACCCGCAGCAGAACCGCTGACTCCAAGCCCGAGGTAGGAGCCAAACTAATCTGTGCCGACGCCACAACAGGAAGAGTCGGAACCGACATATAGGTTTGACCCCCCCCCCGGAACCAACAGGACAGTGTCTGCTCCCAGATTCCATCGCAGGAGCAGAAGATATCAGGGTGGTTAGTACCGACAGCTTAGAGGTGAGTGTTGGCACTGATGGCTCCACGAACGACTGGCTGGCCTCTTCCGGCTCTGAAGTCTCGGTGCGAGTCAGAGGAGGAGCAACAAAAATAGGAGAGGACTTGGTCGGTTCCAAAGCTGCGAGAGTCGAAACAGAATTTTTGCAGGTGCCGGGTCCCCAGGATCGGGGACCTCAAGGTAGCAGATACTGGTTCCAGAACCAGGGACTGGCTCCTACCAGCAACCTGAATAGTCGGTTCCGATGGTACTGGAGCCGAGACCGTAGCCTTCTTAGATGTCTTCGGGACCGAAGAGCCCTATGGTGCCGAACCAGATGATTATGCAGGAGAAGATGGTTTTGGCTGACTGGAAGCAGAATCCAAATCCGTCTGGAAGGCTGATGTAATTAAGCCCCTTTCAACCAACTTATGCTTAACAGAGGCGACGCCCAAGTATCTTAACACACTAAGAAAAGAAAAAAACTATCCAAATGGATACAAGTCCAAACGGACAACAAGCCAAGCACCATTAGTACTAATAACCTAAACTACAATAAGAGAGAGAAAAAGGTAGAATTTTTTTGAAAATCACACTTGTCTATCCAAAGAAATGACCAAGAGCTGTAAACACCACCTGATCAGTTGCAGTGGCAAACTAGAGCTGGGGAATGTAGTGGTGCATTGTGGGATAGGGCTTGGCCTTGAGCTGTTAAGAGACCTCGAGCTTTGCTATTTGGCCGAATCGGAGCCGATTTTCGGCTCAGAACCCATCAGTAAGAATGAAGGTGAGAGCGAACAACTTCACATAATATGTTTCCCTAGGCATCTTCTCTGAAACATTGGGTTCATGGCATGCACTCCTCGCAGCAAGGTCAATAAGGCTGTCTGCATGAGGTACCAGACAAGATGTGGAGGGGGCCAAGCTGTATGCCTTAAAAAGGAAGTGCTTGTTGCTTGTCCTGTGAGGTTGGGTCTATGGGCCAGTCTCCCCTCTGGATCATAAATTCCAATACCCCACTGAATTTGAATTCTTCTGAAGTGGACTATGGGGAAACCTCTCGATCCTCCAAGTCAGCATACAAAGCAACAGTTGTCTGGGGAGTCTGTGTCTCCTTTTACATATCCCCTCTTTGGAGAATATCAGGTGGTGGGAAGTCTGAGATAGAGGACTGGTCCTTTACCTGGATGCCACTACTTTGAGCAGAACATCTGTTTGGATCTGACCCTAGAATGCATGACTGGGACGAGACTAACATGGCTGCGTGTTCAGGGATGGGCTGACATCAATGGAAAGTACAGTTTTGTACCTACCATAAATGTAGATGTCCGAGAGGAATGCATCTGCAGTCTTTACAAATGGGTTGTCCTGTCGTCAGGCAGCCCTTCGGTCGGCCGGATTCCAAAGTCTGGGTCTGGTGTCGCCCTTCACCCGACGTCATTGCGGCAGTCATTCGGGTATAAAGGCATCAGCCGACGCCATTTTCCTCAGTGTTTCTTGCCCCAGATGCCAGGTGCCCTCTTGGATGGCTAAATTTGGATAAATGCCAAAGTTTCCAAAAGGTAGAGAGCAAACACACAAAATAAGCATGTATGTACATATATACAAACAAATACACCATAATAGATCCCCCCAAGCTAGCTGAAGATTGGTAAGTACCCTAGGAGTACCTCAGAGAGGAAGGAGGGTGGGTAATCCTGACTGCAGATGCATTCCTCTCGGACATCTACATTTATGGTAGGTACAAAACTGTACTATGTCCTTCAAGGATGCATCTGCAGTCTTTACAAATGGGTAGAATACCATAGCTAAACTAGGGGAGGAGGAAATGAGAATAGATTATGGTGTAGTCAGGATCCCCTGCAAAACAGCAGTGGCAAAACCAGCACGGGATCTAGAGTATAGAGGTAAGTTATAATGCTTGGCAAATGTATGCACGGAGGTCCAAGTAGCAGCCTCTATAATGTCCTTGGTAGCCACTCCTCGTAAGAAAGCTGTGGTAGTGGCTGTAGCCCTTGTGGAGTGAGGTCTGATGTTCTCTGGAGTTTTCTTTCCATGGTAGGAGTAACAAAATCTAATGCAATTTCCTATCCATTTGGAGATTGTCTGTTTAGAAATTGGTTTTCCTTCCTTTCCTGTTGCATATGCTACCAGAAGCTGGTCAGTTTTTCTATTGTTTTTTGTCCTGTCCAGGTAGTAGCATAATTGTCTGTGTACATCCAAGGTATGTAAGAGTTTCTCACCCCTGTTCTGTGGATTGGGGAAGAATGTAGGAAGGTGGATAGCCTGATTTAAAGAGACTCTGGACACCACCTTAGGCATAAATGTAGGATTTGTTCTCATGGACACTATCTTGATGGAAGATCAGGAAGGGTTGTACTGCCATTAATGCCTGTAGTTCAGAGACCCTTCTTGCTGAAGTTATTGCCAGCAGGAAAGCAGTCTTCCAGGATAAGTATTGCAATTCTGCTGTAGCTGCTGGTTCGAAAGGAGGTAGAGTCAGTTTTTCCAGTACAAAGTTCAAGTCCCATGCTGGCAATGGAGGTTTCCTGGGAGGTTTTACATTTTTAATTCCCCTCAGAAACTGTCTGAGCAGAGGATGCGAGAAGACAGGAGGATCCAAGCTGTATTCTGCTGAAATAGCTGATGCATGTATCTTGATGGAGGAATAGGACAGGCCTGTATGGAAGAGTTCCGCCAAGTACTCCAGGATGTTGGCTATGTTCACCAGTGTCACATCTTGCCCCTTTGCAGTACTCCAGATGAGATATCTTTTCCATTTTGCTGCATAATTCTTTCTTGTTGAAGGTCTACGAGCCTCCAGGATTATGTCTTTAACCCTTTGGGATAAATTTGGGTTAATTGCTGTTATGTAATGTTCCAGGCAGTTAGCTGCAGAGTTTTTAGGTTTGGATGCAGGATGTTGTAGTTGTTCTGTGTCAGCAGTAATGGGATCAGGGGCAGTGTCCATATTTGTTCCCGGGACATGCTCCTTAGCAGTGGATACCAATGTTGTCTTGGCCAGTCTGGGGCTATCAGAATGATCCTCGGACGTTCCTCTTTGATCTTGAGAAGCACCTTGTGCATCAAAGGAAGAGGTGGGAATGCGTATGCTGTCAGGTTTTTCCAACTGAAGGATAGGGAGTCCACCTTCCAAGCCAGTGGGTGGTAAGTCCTTGTGCAGAATTTCTTCAACTGGTGATTGAATGGGGATGCAAACAAGTCTATTTGTGGTAATCCCCATTTTCTTGTGATGGTTCTGAAGATGTCCGGATGCAGCATCCATTCGTGGGCATCTGTTGTAGTTCTGCTTAACATGTCTGCTAGAATGTTTTCCTTCCCTGGTACATAAATTGCCTGTAACTGAATGTTGTAGCTCAGAGCCACATCCCATAGGTCCAGTGCCAGCCAGCATAGAGGGTATGAGTGTGTGCCTTCCTGTTTGTTGATGTACCACATAACTGTGGTGTTGTCTGTCCTTATCATCAACTGGCCTTCTTGGAGAAAAGGTCTGAATGCCTGGATTGCCAATTTTACTGCCATCATTTCTTTTAGATTTATGTGCAGATGCAGCTGGTCTTGAGTCCATAGGCCTTGAATGCACTTGCCCATCATGTGTGCCCCCCAACCAAGGTCTGAGGCATCTGTCGTGATGGTTTGTCCTGGTTGACTTTTGCAGAAGGGCAGTCCTGTGTTTGATTGACAGGCCTGAGCCCACCATAAGAACTCTTGCTTTAGGCATGGGATCATTGGAATTTTGGTTTCTAGGCTGTGCTTGTGCTGAGACCACAAATTCTTTAGGTACCACTGTAGCTTTCTCATATGCAGCCTGGCATGAGGGACCAGTATTATGCAGGATGCCATGAAGCCTAGAGCTTGTAGCACTTTTCTTGCAGTTAGATGGCTCTGCTTTGTTAATGCCAAGAAGTAGAGAGGAAGTTGCTCTTTCTTTTCTGCAGTTAGAAATGCCATTTGTTTTGATGTGTCCAGTTCTGCACCCAGAAAGGTTATTCTTTGGGATGGAATCAGCCTTGACTTTTTTGTATTGACTGTATATCCCAGGGCTTGCAGCAGGTAGATGACTCTTTGCAAGTCTTCTGTTAGTTTGTTTTTGTTGTCCGCTTGTATCAGGCAGTCGTCCAGGTAGGGATAGATTTGAATTCCCTGAAGTCTGCAATGAGCGATTACTGATGCCAGGCATTTCGTGAACACTCTGGGCGCAGTAGATAAACCAAAGGGCAATGCTGAGAATTGATAATGCTCTGATCCTGCAAGAAATCTGAGGTATCTTCTGCAAATTGGTCTTATGGGGACGTGCAGGTATGCCTCCTTGAGATCTAGAGTTACCAGCCAAGACTCCTTGCCCAGCATGGGAAGAAGCTGCTGTAGGGTCAGCATTTTGAATTTTGGAACAATGAGGAATGTGTTTAAAGCGGACAGGTCTAGAATAGGCCTCCATTTGTTTTCTTTTCTTGGTACCAGGAAGAGCCTGGAGTAAAATCCCTCCACTTGCTCCATAAATGGTACCTTTTCCACAGCTCTCATTCTTAATAATTGAGATATTTGTTTTAGAGCTTCTGCCCTTTGAGAAGGTGGTAGGTTTGGCATTCCTCTCTTTCCTGGTAGTGTATGGAAATGGAACCTGTAACCTCTGTCTATAGTCTGCAAAATCCATTTTTCTCTTGTAATGCAGTGCCAGTTTCTTGAAAATAATGTTAGCTTTCCGCCTAAGGGCGCTTCTAATTGTTCACTGGTAGGCGGTGCCACCGCCAAGTCACTGTGATTGAGTTGTTATAGTGGTGGTGGCTGTATCCGTGCCTCGTTGGTTGTTACCCTGCCACTGGCGACCCCTGTAGGCACCCCCTGGATTGGTTTCTGCCTCTAGAGTGCCTATTTCTGCCTCTTTGTGCCTTAGAGGAGTCTGGAAAGGACCAATTTTTGGAGGGCCAGTTCCTGCTAAACCTTGGAGGTTGAACTTGTAAGAAATCTTTTACTGTTTGCACAGATTTTGCTTTCTCTTCCATCTTTTTTAGTACCTGCTGTGCGGGGGCACCAAATAAATTGACCTTGTCCATAGGTGCATCCAAAAGCTTAGATTTGACATGGTCTGGTAATGCCTGTTCTTTCAACCATGCATGCCTTCTGATAACTGTGCCAGTCATGGCTGATCTAAAGGAAGCCTCCAGTGCATCATAGCCACATTTTAAAGAATGGTTACTAACCTGCTGTATGTTATGTAACATTTCTTGAACATACTTTTTATCTAAAGATTCTTCAGAGGACAGCTTTTTAGTCAACTGGTCAAGCATAAACTCTTGATATTGAATCATATGAAATTGGCAGTTCAAAGCTCTAGCTGACAAAGTAGCAGAGGTGTAAACGTTTTTACCCCATCTCTCTAAGGACCTGGATTCCCTTTCAGAGGGGAGGGGGTTTTTAGAAGAAGTAGCTGCTACAGCTTTAGGGCCCTGGGAGACTGTCTCTGGATCTGCAAAAGGAGCCTTATATAAGTGGTGATGCGTGTCCGGGACCCTGTAGTACCTATCGGGCTTAGCAGGAGCTAGAGGTAAAGTATCAGGAGAAGTGCAAGCATCATTAAATGCATCATCAACAACAGGTAGAACTGGAGGTATAGCTAAAGGCCTATGCTGTGGCAAATGTAGAAAGGTCCTAAGCCTTTTTCTAGAGTCTGAGAAATCTTGGCCCTGCCACTGAAATTGTTCCCTCATAGCATGCAAGGTTTCCCCAAAGGAAAATTCCTCAGGAGGAGAGGCTGAAGGGATGGACTCCTCAGCATCAGAGTCTTCGTAAGGAGAATAAGAAGCCTCAGGAGGGTCTGTATGTTCTGAGTCATCAGAGGAATAATATGTGGCTTCTGGCTCAGGGGGCTCTGCTCTAGGCCTCTTTTCTGGAGGAGGGAGAGAGGCCCTGTCTGGATGAGGCTGGGCTCCACGAATTAAAGTGATGAGATCCTCTGCTAAAGAAAGCATATGGGAGCTGGTGCTGGGCCTGTGAGAGGGGGGCTTGGCAGGCACAGGTTTAGATGCTTTGGCTGCTTTAGCCCTGGCAAAGGCCTTAATAGACATAGCTGGAGGAGGCCTAGCAGCTCCACGTGCAGGGGTAGAAATATCTAGGGGAATGGTGTCTGATAAATCCTGTGAAATCGCAACAGAAGGTTGGATTTCAGAATCCGTTTCTACCAGGTTAGAAGAGGCCTCGGTAGAAGGCAAGTTATCGGCTGAAGAAAGAACCGCTTGCTCGGTTTCGGCCGAAACAGAGACACTCGTGGTTTGCTTAACGCGGTTTGGCGAAACCGCGGACCGCGAAAGTGTCGGTCCTTTTTTGCTTTTTGGTTATTTGCGTAGTCGGAGGATCCGGCGGCATAATGTAGGCAAAATCGGAGCCGAAAATCTGTTCAGCAAAGTCCGAGCGACGTCTAAGTGTCCGCCGGTTAAAAGAAGCACAGGCTAGACAAGCTGCTACGTCATGGTCTGGGCCTAAACAATGTATGCAATAGGAGTGGAAATCTTTATGAGGTATTTGTTTCCCACAAGATAAACAGTTATTAACTTTCTCTGACATCGGCTGAGGCAAGAAAGAGTCCCCAACGGGGTACTTAGCTTTATAGAAGTCTTCGAAGTAGTATTCGGTAGTAGTAATCTCTGGATCTGACCGACCGGCACTTGCGAACAGCTTCTGCTTGGCCACGGCAAGAAAGACTGAGGAAAATGGCGTCGGCTGATGCCTTTATACCCGAATGACTGCCGCAATGACGTCGGGTGAAGTGCGACACCAGCCGAAGCCAGACCCAGACTTTGGAATCCGGCCGACCGAAGGGCTGCCTGACGACAGGACAACCTATTTGTAAAGACTGCAGATGCATCCTTGAAGGACATCCAGAGTTGAAACTCTACGAGGAGATATAATGATCCTCCCAATAAACTCAAAGGCCAAGCCCATCTCTGCCTGATCTATGGAGCCCATGTTGAGGGCTGGTACAGTCCTCACTGCAAAGGAAATAGGCAGCCTTGACCCAGAAATCCTTGACACAGACAGGGAAGACTCCCCCTGAGCAGGGGATTGGTAGTGGTAGTTCTTGCAACTCTTACAGAGTCCTCCATGTCAATCTCATCTTCGAATATCTCTCACAGTGGAAACTAAGTTTCTGTAGTTAAAAGAAAGACTTAAAAACAATGGAAAATTTTTCAGTACACACCATCAGTATTTACAATTGAAATTTTATGCTGCAAAAGTGACAGCTTTGAAGCAATAACTTAGGTGAAGCCTGAAATTTCCTTAGCTTCCATTGCCTGTGAGACTCTGAACAGGTCACTTACCCAGACAGCATACCTAGGCCAAGTCTGAAAAAGGTCCAAGGAGATCAGTGTGCTCTACCCTAGTTAACAAAATAAGCAAATAAATGCTTCTCAATAAAGCTGATCCTGATAAACAGTATCAATCCCACATAATACAGTAAAACAAGATGTAGCCAAGTGTCCAAGTTAAGAAGGAAGCATTCATAACAAGCACTAGATGGTAACCGCAAGTACATGCTTTGAGAAGTTACAAAGATAAATGCTGAAAAAATGTAAGCCTCACAGGTTTAGCACATTCATTACATGTGAACGCATACAAAGCTACATAAACCACTTTCAATGTTATTAATAAAGCTACGCGGTTAAACACCATGTGACTGATTATTTGTTTTTCAATATAGATGCTTACTTTCCTTTGGAAGTAAATTCTTATTGTGTAGTGCAGGACTAATGAAACATGCAAAGACAGCAAATGAATAGTAAATAATTTCACAGAACTCCATTGTCAAGACTGCTTCTAATACACATGCACTTATAAACTGCTAATACTTACTATCACCAAGAAGCAAATCCACATCAACGTCAGAATCGTCGTCATCATCGTCCTCATCCTCGTCATCGTCGTCGTCTCCATCGCCATCCTCAGCCAGCAGGTTGTTCAGTTCATCATCTGACTGCGAGAACTCGTTCTCAGCGGCATTCTCGTTCTCATTATTCTCATCTTCATCCAAGTCCACCTCCAAAAGTGGATCTGTATCCAGGTCATCTAAGTCATCATCAGAATCATCGTCATCATCATCTTCCTCCTGCTCTTCCTCCTCCTATTTAATAAAGAGCATACAATGGCTTTAAAATGGAAACGGAGTAAAAGCATTCATCTAACAGACCTTGGTTAACTAGTAGCCGCGCACAAAATTCCGAAATAAGCGAGCATTTATTATCTGAGAAGGACACAAACAACTGGTCTGACTTACGAAGTTGTTGGATTAACAAATCCGGGATCAGGTCCAAGGTCCACGGATCGTCCACTGCATGCTTTTGATTTTCCTGGATGTGGGGGTACTACCAAAGAGGTTGGTAGCTACAGCCCATTTTGGATGTCTGAAGCCACCAGCGAGGGTCCTTTGCATAGGTGAGCCGTCACTACTGCCAAACAGCTGAAGCGCAGATACCTCTGGCCGCCTGCCTGTATCGGTATGTGATAATATAGCTTCTCCTTGTCCTGGATATCATCCAAACATCCTCCAACACAGAGAATGGATTGGATTGTGACCATTGCAACTGGATTCGGGATTCATTTACGTTCATCTACTGGATCTGCCAATATTGGTAAAGAACCTGGAGTAATTTCTGATCCGATCTGGTCTGTGGGGACCGGTTTGATGACTCCTTTTTTCTAGCTTAAAGTCCAGAATTGCGGGGGGGCCTCTGCCTCTGGCGGCCTCGTCTCCCTGAAAAATTTCCCGCCTCTGGCGGGAAAAAACTTGCGGATTTTCGAACCACATTTTTCCCTCCTTGGCCTTGGGGTAAGCCCAAAGGGAGGAAAATAACGCCCCCTCCGCCACGATAAACTTTTTCCTCTCGCAGCGGGAGGGGTAAGGTGTCTTTTTCACTTCAAAAGTAAGGAACTCCCTTCGGGGAGAGCAGATAAGAATTTATTTGGAGGACTGACAGGGGAACTGCCAACCCAGTCTCCTCCCAGGAAGGTGCTGGTAAAAAAACCGGGAGGCGGGGGAAGAGGACGGCAAGGCACTCCTCTGAAAGCCGGACCCCAGAATCCTGGGAGGTCCGACTGGGAGGAGAGCAGCCGACGGAAGTCCGAAGTCCAAGCACCGAAGGACCGAGGGGAGGCTTCCGGAACCCAGCATACCCCCGGTCCAGTACCTGCTCCGCGGGCAGCCGCCCCGGGAAGGAGGAGGAGCAGCGGGAGGTGGCCGGGTCCGAAACCAGAAACTGGAACCCGAAACACGGCTTTGACAGAGATTGGAAGACTGGGGACTGGGGAGCACCAGTCTCTGGCCAGAATCCGACATGATCCGACGGACTGGGTGGAACCGAAGCCTTTTTTTTGGCGGGAGCGAGAGGATGCCAAGGCTTTTTGCCCGAGACAATATACACAAAGACAATGGTCGCCTGTCGCCTGTATTTTAACATTTTTTTTATTTGATTTTTTTAAACTGTATTGAAGGTTGAAAGTCCGGAAAGGCCCTGGATGGATTTTCAATCCAAAAGTACACACAAAGTTAGCGACAGTTAAAACAGCTTTTGTTAGCAAAAACAGCAAAAACTGACAGAAAGTTGGGACTGGTAGTGGTGCATCCTGGGATATAGTAACATCTCTTTTTTTCACTGCACCTTTAACTCAGGCCAGATTGATGACCACATAAAAGTAACTTCGCCCAGCTGTCACACTCAGGAAGTCGCACTCCTTTTCACAGTGGAGACAAAGACAAAGCAGCGCCATCAAAATAGGCTTCCATTACAGACCAGCAGTGTGGAACAAAACTGAGTTCTTGTATTTGATATATGATCTGCGGATGAATGATTAAGACAAGGGAAACATGGGAACAGAAGACTTACTAAATGGAAACTGTCATGAGGATGATGACAAAAGACTGATGAAGGCCAAGTCTTACCCTTATGTGTATGTGTGTGTGTATATATGTATATATATATATATATATATATATATATATATATATATATATATATATACATATATATATATATATACATATATATATATAGGTCTACTACATTTGGTCGAAAGTTCATTTGATCGAAAACCAGTATTCAAGGCGATTAACATGGATTTGTCCCCCTCCCCAATGTCGTGCGACCCTGGAGTTGTTATATATAGTTAGGGGGTGTGTGGGGGGCACAGCCCCCCACCTATTTTCATTTAAAATGCGTACTTTTTGTGTTATCTTCTTCTTTTAAATGAAAATAGGTGTGGGGGCTTCACCCCCACACCCCCTATGTATATATATATATATATATATATATATATATATATATATATATATATATATACACATATACATACACACACACACACACACACACACACACATATATATATATATATATATATAGCCAAAAACACCACAAAACGATAGTTGTATAAACACAGACCCAACGAAGCTACGGAAGAATCACAAAAGTAGCTGCAATTAACGTAATAAAATGACTCCTTCTTCTTCAAGACAGATAAAAACAGGTTTAATACAAAAAAGGTTGTGAGCGCTTTCGCAGAGTACACCTCCGCTTCATCAGACAACTGGTTAATTAAACAGCAAGAAATATATACTTCATCAATTAGTTAATCAACCAATGAAAATGTTTAAAACATTTAAAACTACACATAACAACCACATTTATTCATAAAGTAATACGACCTCACAATACAAAATATTTTCTATCAAACACATACAGATTTGTATCTATAACATATGTAAAAAACTTATAAAAATAATAATAATAATAACTAATGTAAAAGGGTATTCTGAATTTAATAATATGAACAAATCTTCTGTTAGTATATAATAAATAAAACTATATATGTATATAATAAGGATATATGACACACCCATTATCTTGACTCTATATCCTTACTACATATTTAAGCTATAATCAAAATTAAAATTGTACTTAAATAAGCCCTCATAGTATTAAGTTAGCGTAATCTCCTACCTTTGAGTGTTGGTTTTATACTAACATGGTCATTGAGTCCATACCCACCATGTGCGCCTAATCTCAAAATCCACCTAGTTTCAGCTTGTTCGGTAAGATTGACGATATCTCCTAACCTAATGTTTGGGTATTGAATATGTAGCACTTGAAAATAAAACTTATGATCTTTACCTTCATTTAAGATATGTTTGGAAATGGCACTATAGTCGTGACCTCTAGCTACACAGTAGTAATGATCCCCAATTCTTTTTCTGAGGGTTCGATTACTCTTACCTATATAAAATTTAAAACATTTATCACAATGGGCAACATATACTATGTTCCGAGTACGACAAGTGCTGTTATTCTTTATTTCCCAAAGTCGCCCCGTATTGGGGTCCCTAAAAAACCTTGACTCATCCACAAAAACGCATTGTGAACAAGACCCACATTTCTTAGTGCCCCCTAGTGGAGAATCGATACATCTAAGTGTGCTACTAATGTTCCGATAACATAACTGTTGCTGCAGATTTTTCATATTACTAAAAACAAAGCTTGGTTTTTCACCCACCAACGCTCTTGTTTCGTCATCAACCATTAAGATGTTCCAATTATCATGGATTATTCTCTTAAAACCACTAACATTGGATCCAAATGGAACAATAATACTCACATTTTTATGAGACTCAATGTTATGAGCTTCTTTAAATTCTACATCATTATTAGAAAAATATGGTTTGGCTCTAGTGTTACGCTCTGCTAACACCTCTGATATTTTAGTATCTATCAGAAATTCATTATATCCCCTTGCTAAAAAATATAATTTTAGATTAGCCAACTCCTCGCTTACACTTAACAATTTCTTCCTGTTCCCATGCTACCATGACTAAATTCGCATGGGAACAGGAAGAAATTGTTAAGTGTAAGCGAGTTCTATGCTACAAGCGTTTCGTAGATGATTTGTTTTTTCTTTGGCGTGGCAATGAATTATCTTTGAAAACATTTCTTAAACAGATCAATAATAGTAGTCCGTTTTTGAAATTTACTCTAGAATATTCAAGAGATAGAATAAAGTTTTTAGATGTGCTGATTATAAGATCTGATGGAGGTTACAACACAACAGTTAGTCGGAAGGATTGCTATAGAGCTTCCTTCCTACATGCTACTAGCATGCACAAACCTTCGACGTTTGCAAACATTATTAAAGGACAGGTTTTTAGAGTGTGTAGATTATGTAGCAATGATTCTTTGTTAAACGAGGAGTTGGCTAATCTAAAATTATATTTTTTAGCAAGGGGATATAATGAATTTCTGATAGATACTAAAATATCAGAGGTGTTAGCAGAGCGTAACACTAGAGCCAAACCATATTTTTCTAATAATGATGTAGAATTTAAAGAAGCTCATAACATTGAGTCTCATAAAAATGTGAGTATTATTGTTCCATTTGGATCCAATGTTAGTGGTTTTAAGAGAATAATCCATGATAATTGGAACATCTTAATGGTTGATGACGAAACAAGAGCGTTGGTGGGTGAAAAACCAAGCTTTGTTTTTAGTAATATGAAAAATCTGCAGCAACAGTTATGTTATCGGAACATTAGTAGCACACTTAGATATATCGATTCTCCACTAGGGGGCACTAAGAAATGTGGGTCTTGTTCACAATGCGTTTTTGTGGATGAGTCAAGGTTTTTTAGGGACCCCAATACGGGGCGACTTTGGGAAATAAAGAATAACAGCACTTGTCGTACTCGGAACATAGTATATGTTGCCCATTGTGATAAATGTTTTAAATTTTATATAGGTAAGAGTAATCGAACCCTCAGAGAAAGAATTAGGGATCATTACTACTGTGTAGCTAGAGGTCACGACTATAGTGCCATTTCCAAACATATCATAAATGAAGGTAAAGATCATAAATTTTATTTTCAAGTGCTACATATTCAATACCCAAACATTAGGTTAGGAGATATCGTCAATCTTACCGAACAAGCTGAAACTTGGTGGATTTTGAGATTAGGCGCACATCGTGGGTATGGACTCAATGACCATGTTAGTATAAAACCAACACTCAGAGGTAGGAGATTACGCTAACTTAATACTATGAGGGCTTATTTAAGTACAATTTTAATTTTGATTATAGCTTAAATATGTAGTAAGGATATAGAGTCAAGATAATGGGTGTGTCATATATCCTTATTATATACATATATAGTTTTATTTATTAAATACTAACAGAAGATTTGTTCATATTACTAAATTTAGAACACCCTTTTACATCAGTTATCATCATCATTATTATTATTATTTTTATAAGCTTTTTAAACATGTTATAGATACAAATTTATAAGTGTTTGATAGAAAATATTTTGTATTGTGAGGTCGTATTACTTTATGAATAAGTGTGGTTGTTATGTGTAGTTTTAAATGTTTTAAACAGTTTCATTGGTTGATTGATTAATTGAAGAAGTATATATTTCTTGTTGTTTAATTAACCAGTTGTCTGATGAAGCAGAGGTGTACTCTGCGAAAGCGCTCACAATCCTTCTATTAAACCTGTTTTTATTAGTCTTGAAGTGAAGGAGTCATTTTGTTACGTTAATTGCAGCTACTTTTGTGATTCTTCCGGAGCTTCGTTGGGTCTGTGTTTATATATATATATATATATATATATATATATATATATATATATAGGTTCATATATATATATATATATATATATATATATATATATATATATATATATATAGGTTCATAGGTTGATACTAGGCTATCTGCCCTAGGGCATTTACAAGCCTAGCCAGAGTGTGTTTGGCTTTCGCCACCCTTATAGATTTGTAGACTGTGCCTATGAATAGTAGGTCACAGAATATAGTCCCTTTACGGTTAGTTTATTGTGCCTCTGTCTAGCAGGGACCCAGAAGTGATCCTGGGGGTATACTTACGATCTCCCATCCACTCATCAAGATTTCTCTTGAAGAGGGTCAGTGAGGGGCCTGGACTGGGATTTTGTTCCAGAGTGATGGGAGTCTCTGGGATATGAATCTGTCCCTCCAACATGTTCTATTTATTTCTGTGCTCAGGTTTAAGTCTCTAGAACGTGTAGCTCTAAGGGATTTGGATTTCTTGAGATGGAGCATGTCCATTAATTCTGGGTTGGACATGGCCCTATATGTCAGGCTGGAGTTTCTTTAGCCTAATTGCATAGGGCATCTCTGAGTCCCTTTATCCTCTTGGTGAGGTACTTTTGGGGTCTTTCCAGTTGCTGCAGGTGTCGGCTAAGGTACATCCCAATGGGGCATTGTATTCAATTATGAGCCTGATGAGTGATGAATAGAGTGGCACAAAGACCTCTCTTGATCTAGATGTGAAACCTTTCATGATGAGGTGGGCTATATAGAAGGTCTTTCTAACCACTCAGGCAACGTGATTGTCAAAGGAGAGATTACTATCTACTTGGGTCCCCAAATCCCCAATTACTTCCTCCGTACTTAGTGTGTTACCTCCTATGTGGTAGTCTGTGGGCACTTTGTTTTTCCCAAAGGGGGTGACTATGCATTTTTTTGCATTTAGCTTTAGGCCATGACTTTGGCACCAGTTATCTGTCTCTGTGAGACCCTTTTGGGTTATGCTTGTGACAGCCGGGGAGTCTATTATGGCACCTAGTTTGCAGTCATCTGCGAACTTTGTCAGCCATAGTCCGCCCGTGTTTGCCTGTACCTCAGAGAAGTAAATACTGAACAAGAGAGGTCCCAGGACTGAGCCTTGTGGAACTCCACTTGTAACTGGTTTAGAGTCTGACAAGACACCTGCAATTCTGACCATGTGGGTTCTATCCCTGAGCCAGTCTGCAACCCATCTTGTGACATAGGGGTTGACATTTAAGCTAGTGAGCTTATTTATGATTCCTGAGTGGGGTATTGTGTCGAAGGCTTTTGTAAGGTCCAGGTAGGCTGTGTGGACCACTTTCTCTTAGTCTATGGCCCTGGTAACGGTTTCAAAGAAGTCGACCAGGTTCAAGAGGCAAGACCTGCCTTTAACAAAGCCGAACTGGGTAGGATCCAGTGTCTGAAGGTTTCCGATATCATTGTTTATGAGTTCCATGATGATACGCGCTCCAGAGCTTTGCAGACCAGGCTAGTCAGGCTTATAGGGCGATAGTTTCTAGGGTCCGTTGTGGCACCTCCCTTGTGGAGTGGGACCACCGTTGCTGTACGTCATTCCTTGGGTACACATCTAGTGGTAACGCTGAGGTTGAACAGGGACTTAAAGTGAGGGTTAAGTTCATCTTGTAGCTCGTGTAAGGTGCATCCCGGGACACCGTCTAGTCCCATTGATGCTGTGTTATTTGCTTTGAAGAGGGCAGCTCTTACCTGATCATCTGTGATGTCTGGGAGGTTACACTCTGTTGGGATGGAGATTTGCTCTTTTGGGGGGGATGGGGGGAGAAATTTGCACTGAATCTGTCATCCAGGATGTTGGCAATGTCTGTTGGTTCAGTGTATTTTTTGTCGTTTTGCACTAACTCGGAGCATATCTGGGAGTTGCCGCCCAGGTTCCTGACATAACTAAAGAATGCCTTGTGGTTGTCCTTAGTATCTTGTGCAATTTTTCTTTCGAAGCTGGCCTTAGATGATTTTATGAGGGATCGTAGCTTCTTGCTAGTACTGATCAGAGATGCCTTCTCTTTTTGGGATCTTGCTCTATCATGTAGTAGCTTCCTCCTTTTGTTGTACAGCTTATTTATGGCCGGGGTCCACCAGACAGGACTCCTGCCTTTGGAGGAGTGTGTCTTGGTTTTATTTGGGATGGCACGATCCATGCATTCCTGTAGGTGTCCATAGAATGCGTTTGCGAAGGATTCTGCGGTTTGAGCCTTGTTTTCCACTGGCCCAGGGGCTTTGAAGGTTACCACTTCAGTTTTGAGAAGTGTGAAGTTTGCTTTTGAGAAGTTCTTCACTGTGGTTACCTTGGCTGGGGGTGGGGACGGGATATGGATGTTCAGTGAGATTAATTTCTGGTCTGACCTTACCAGTGAGGGGTATACCTCTGGTGTGGAACATAGAGTCCCTATGTTTGTGATGACCAGATCCAATATGTTTTCCCCTCTTGTGGGGGTGTTGACCAGCTGTTCCATAGCATTTGAGTTTATAAATTCTAGGAACCGTTGTGCAAGGGTGTGTGGGCTTGAGTAGTTTACCCAGTCAATGTTTGGGTAATTGAAGTCACCCAATATGATGGTGTTTGGAGAGACTTTCATGTTCTCCAGTGTTTTCAGGAAGGCTGAGTGGGGTTCCTGAGATTGGGAGGGTGGTCTGTACCACGCTATAAACTGAAAAGCAGTTTTGCCCACTGTTAGTTGCACGTGGATGGTTTCCGTTGCTTCGTGCAGTGCTACTAACCTGGAGGTGAGGGTATTTTTACATGTATATATATATATATATATATATATATATATACACACACACACACACACACACACATATACACACCTCACCAATATATACACACACATTTGTGTATGTGGTGGGGGATGGGGTGGGAGGGGGTAAGGCACCCTTCTCATCCATCCTGCTACTTAACTGTTACTCTGAAGTCATAACCATCTTGAAGGCTTTCTAACCTTGGTATGGTAGTCAGTACAACCATTTCCTTAATTATTCTGTTAAGGACTGCTTAGACCCAATGAATTTCTTATCAGCCTGGGAGCTGTTTAACCAAAGGGTACACTAGACCACAATTTTCAGGCCACTGTTCTTTAGCAAAATCAAAACCCTCTCTCTCTTTCAGGGCAAAAGAATAGTGATTTGACAACAAATGTAAAACTGGTACTATTTGGTCTATTATAAGGTGTCTAGATTCATGTTTACTCAGATTTGTAACGGACAAAATGACTGCCACACTTCCATGATGCTGCTAAGCTGACTAACTGCCATACTTCCATGATGCTGCTAAACTGACCAAATGCCACACTTCCATGATGCTGCTAAGCCAAGTGCCACACTTCCATGATGCTGCTAAGCTGACTAAGTGCCACACTTCCAAGGGTTGGTAGGGTGGCCTAATGGTTAAGGTGTTTGCCTTACAAACACAAGGTGCAGGGTTTGAGCCTCACAAGGGATAATTGGCTAGGCTTAAAATGGCTCGCAAGGGCATTTAGCTTAGTACTAACCTATGAACCTATGCTGCTAAGCTGGCTAAGTGCCACACTTCCATGATGCTGCTAAGCTGGCTAAGTGCCACACTTCCATGATGCTGCTAAGCTGACAGAACTTCAGTGCTACTAATATCTCTTGATCTGTAGTGGTCTGGGGGGACCCACAAGGGCTCCTCCCAGAAGAGTCACCATGAGCCTGTGACGGAGGTGGTATCCCATGGGCTCCTACCAGAAGAGTCACACGAGCCTGTGACTGAGGTGGTATCCCATAGGGAAAAGTAATACCCAAGTCAATATGGCATCATAGTTTGAGACCAATGAAAAAAATATGTAGTTACCAGTTGTCTGTCCCCATCTGTCTCAGCCTATGAGTTACTGGATCCAGCTCGGATCTGAAGCCTACAAAATCTTTCAGACAGCAACTCACCAAGCTCCGCCTCCCTTACCCACAACCCCCTACTCCTCAACAGACTCCTCAGGTAAGGGCTCAAAGAATAAGACAGAAGGAAACCTCCCCCGCTCTGTCATCTTGGTTAGGGGTGTTCACCAAAAAAGGCAGGGGTAGGGTTTGAACCAGGCGGAGACAGACAACATGGATCTATTGTTATGGTAAGTACACAGCTTTCATATCAGATGGATCCCACACAGGAGGCCCCAACAAAAAAGTACCCTTGAGAAAAGGCTTAGCAATTTTGAGAGCTGCCAAGGGAACATTGTCCCTACCAACACTAAAATAAGAAATAGCTGACAACTGCACCTTAATCGTAGAAAAACTATAGAGCCTGAATTTAACAGCTCAGCAAGAAAATGCAGAACTGAATCCAAACAAGCGGAAAAGGGATCAAATCCTTGAGATTCCACCCACACCACAATACAACTCCATTTACTGGAATACACCTTCCTAACAGAAAGTTTTGGGGATGTGGACAAGATATGCACAACAGTATCAGCCTGGGATTCCTGACCATCAAGGGAACTGAAGAAACCATGAAGTTAGCCTGAGGGACTGCAGACTGGGAGGATTCCAGACCCAGTGGATGAGAAATGAAATTCAGAATGGGATCCAGAACCCAACATGGGTATTGCAGAAAAGGCCAAAGAAAAGGGAACCACTACCAACGAGGCCAAAAGGGATTTATGAGGCTCTCTCTCAATCTGCAATAGGCTGTACTCTCGAGAAATTTGGCAACCAGAACTGGCTGATATGTACATGACAGACCCAGGGCCACGCATACAAAAGAGCTTCTCTGGAAGACTTCCCCTGAGGAAGAACTAAGGTGTAACAGCTGCTGCACTTGGTGTTGGAAGGGGAAGCAAAGATTGCAACACAGAATACTCCAGCACCATAAGATCTGAGCTGCCACTCTCAGATTGAGAGGCCACTCATAAGGAAGAAGAATGTTCCTGCTTAAGCTGTCTGCCAAAATGTTGGACTTCACCAGGATTTGCGTTGCAACCAGAACCCGTTGAGACAAGATTGCCCATTGCCAAACCCTTTTGGCCTCCTGACAAGAGGATAAGAATGTGTTCCACCTTGTTTGCTGACATATTAAAGAGACATTGTCAGTCTATTGAAATCACACAGCTGGGTAAGACATCTTGAAAGATTCACAACACAAGGAAGACAGCCCCTCATCTCCAGGACAGTAATGTGGATGTTGGCCTCCGGAAGAGACCAGGACCCTTGAACCATCTTCCTTTCGAAATGCTCCCCGCACCCAAGAAGGAAGGCATCTATGGTGACTGTAGCCACAGGAGGGGGAAAAATGGTCTCCCATAGGTCACTAAGGGAGACTGTAACCACCACTCAAACTGATAGTGACACACCTTTGTAAATCTTAATGGAAAGTCTACTGGATGGATCAAGTATGACCAATGAACTAAAAGCGTCCACTGCATAGCCCTCACGTGGTACCCTGCTAAAGGGACCAACCCTACTGATGCCGCCACGCGGTCTAAGGGTTTCAAGATCACATGAGCCAGAGGCTTTGAAAGGGCAAGCACTGACACTGCCTGGGATTGAAGACTGATCATTCTGGAACTTGGAAGCTTGACAATCTGACTGACCGTATACAAGCAACAACTTATGATTTCTAATACCTGAACAGGTTGCAGGCTTGACTTTAGATGACTAACCACAATCCCTAACTGCCCATTTAACTGGAGTAAGGTATCCATGGTCAAGATTACTGACTCTCTCATGGGATCAGTGATGGGACAGTCATCCAGGCAAGGGAAGACCTGAAAGCACTGCAGGCAGAGCCGAGCTGCAACCACTGCAATGTGCTTGGTAAACATCTGGGGCAGTGGTGAGACCAAACAGCAAGGCTCTGAATTGGTAATGACTGGTTCCCAGTGGGAAGCACAGAAATGTCTTCGAGTGCTTCTCTAGCTTGATAAAATAAACGTCCTTGAGGTCCACAGAACACATCCAGTCATCCTTCTACAATAAAGGCAGAATGGACTGCACCATGGCCATTCAAAACTTGGTGCATTTCACAAAAAGATTCAATATGCTTAAATCCAAAAAGGGCCTGAGGTCTTTGTTCTTCTTTGGCACCAAAAAGAACCCTGAGTAGACCCCAGATCCTTGCTGGTCTGGCAAAACCTCTTGGATGACTTGATCTACCAGCAACTTCTGAATCTCTACTGCTGCCTGCAGTCTCTGATGGGGTGGAACATCAGGGAGATGTTTGTGATGGAACCTTGAACTTGTAAATTTATTTTTATTTTATTTATTTAACATTTAACTGTTAAAGTCAGACTAGGACTGAGCCTATTTTCAGCGGAGGCCCGGGGAGAAACACTCCAGACGCATGTCCTTGAATGTGGGAGGAAACCGGAGTACCTGGACAAAACCCACACGAATGCAGGGAGGACATGCAGACTCCGCACAGAAAGCACTCCAGCTGAGAATCGAAATGGAGAACCTCTTGCTGTGAGGTGACAATGTTAACCGCTGCATCACTGCGCCACTTTAAAAGGGAATGGTATAACCTCTGGATACAACTCTTAACACCCATGCATTTGAGGAGATGGCCTTCCAAGCCTATGGATGAAGAGCCAAATGCCACCCTAACTCTATAGTAGGACATTTGAGCAATCCTTTAAGATCGCTGAAATGGCCCACTGGCGAAGGGCCCATGGAAGCCCTGATTTTGAGGACAGCCCCTGCCCTGTAGATGGCATCCAGTATGGATCTCCTATGGCCACATGCAAAACTCTCTGAAGGAGTGCCCTGGAAAGACTATTGCGACTTTCTAATAAAGAGACTATCGCCTCCCTTCTGATTCTTTGAAAAGGTTCACAGAGGGGTAGTGAAAAGTACTGCTATGGCAGACAATATCTTCCCTTCTTGATCACTCCTAGTTCACGCGTCCTTAATCTTTGGCCCAAGTAATGAAGAGCCATCAAAAAGGGAGTTAATAAAGAACACCTTGAAGCAATCCGCAAGTTGCATAGTTGCACCCAGGTGTGGTGACGCATGGTAATGCCGGGAGACTGCCACTCACGACTATTCATCGGCTACATTCAAAATGAGCCTCATGGAAACATTGGCAATAGAGAGCAGGGTAGAAAACAGACTCCAGTCTCCTCTGCATTCATCAACACTTCAGACACAAGATAGTGTTGAAGTCTGGTCAAGTAGGATAAACAGTTCAGTACCCACACAGCAAATGTCACTTGAGGCATTAAATCGCTTTCCTAGATGGTCCAAAACCTAACACACTCTGGTCAGGGCATGGACCAAGGAATTCTTCTTGGAGATATCCTTGGTAGCATAATCACATCCATGGCCAGACCCTTATTCCAATGCTATCAATCCTTCGGAGGAGCAAGAATTTTGTCAGCTTCTTAGGAAGATGCTCCACCATGGTGAGTTCCTTTCATGCCCTCCAAGACACTAGGCCTGTGACTGCATCTGCAGGGGGAAACAACCAAGACGTAGAAGGGCCCATGCCAAAGGTCTCCAAAAATATTGACTTCTCCGGAGAGGGGGCTTCAGTGGTCCAGCCTCAGCATCACAAAAGGAATCATCCTGTGGAGACTCAGGTGATCCCTCTCCTCCTCCAAGGTCAGTATCCTCAGTGAGAGATGCGTCAGGGAAGTCAAGGTGTTTCCTTTTGCACCACCTCTTGCCTGAGACCTCCCATTCTGGCAAAGCTGGAGGAGAGAGGGAAAAGAAAGGAAGCCTCACCAGGGGAGCAGACTAGAGACCTATCATCACAGACTATCCCAGAGCAGGCTGATGACTGGTTGCAGGCCCAGAAGAGAAAGGGGATGGAACATTGGCTGAGGATGCCTGACCCCCATTCTCCTTAGAGGAGAACATCATTTCAACGACATCGAAGGACGAAGCGGATGCTGGCCTCCCAGGGCCGACAGTCTCAGTATCCGAAGATACCAGAAACAGGCCCAAGGCCAGGGGAGCTACTTCTCAGAATATCAAGACAGGAGCCCAGCTGTTGAATGTTGAAGCTCCAAGAGGTATGACCCAGAAACGGGGGCTGTTAACCTGACCTGGAAATACACGCCTTGGCACTACAGTGCCACAGCCCCAAGCTCTGGTTAGCTCAGTCAGTCAGTTGACAAGACCAAAGTAGGAGCCAGAACACAAGATGTCCATGCCATTGGATCTGGCCTTGATGGTGGGAATACAGTTGGGCCTAAAGACCTTAGATCCAAAGGAGCAGAGGGAGGAAACCAGGGTGATGGAACTGAGATTTCAAGATGTCCCAGACTTGCAGGGATAAGACCTAATTGCATCTGGGTCTGTAAAAAGGACCTCATCAGCTGCTCCATGTCAGAAGCTTTGGAACTGCTCACCAACCTCTATGACAGAGCAGAGAGAGAAACTGATAGAGGTTTGGAGGATGAGGGACCTGTCTGCTGGATCAGAGCTGGGTGGACTCAGAATCGGGGCAGAGAAGCAAAGATTCTGGTGACATCTCAATGGAGTGGATGGGGAGAAAGTTGAAGCTACCCGACCTGACAGAGGCCCTTTAACAAAAAAGGAACGTGGAACACTAAGCACCAGAGATGGAGACTTGCTAATAGTAGACACGGAGGGCAACTGACTCTGAGGAATCAGTGTCAAGGGGGCCGGTGCACATGAAGGCCATGGAATCTTTAATTCCAGTAAGCCAGAAAAGGGACCAGGTGCAGAGACAGAGGAGGATCGCTTATTACCTCCGTCTTGGAGTCACTGGAAAAGTGGAATTTGTCCGATCCAACTCTCAGTGCCAAAGAAGCAGAGGAAGAAGGCCCTTATCCTTAACTGCCCAGGACCCAAACCCCACGCAGATGAACAGGGGGAATTGAGATGGGCAGCCCCCAAACATTAATCACACTTGCTGTGCGCATCTTGAGAGGGCAACTTGTAACAGCAAGCAACACATGTTTTAAAGCCCTTATTCATGTCCAAAACATTAGAAAATACACTAGATATACTGACTACATAAGGGTTTTTCTGAGAATCAAACTCTGTACCTAAAAGCAGAAGACAAGGGAGTCTTAAATCCTCCACACCAATTGCCAGACTGGACAAGCACTATACTGCCAAAGACAGCTTATTACAGAAACACATCACTAAACTCAAGAGGGCAGGAAGGCCCTTTGGTAACTCTACACTCACACTAGAACAATCCTAAGTTTAAATTGGCTACCTTCTTCTTTCGGCTGCTCCCGTTAGGGGTCGCCACAGTGGATCAACTGTTTCCATTTCTTCCTGTCCTCTGCATCTTGCTCTGTCACACCAACCACTTGCATGTCCTCTGTCACCACATCCATAAACCTTATCTTAGGCCTTCCTCTTTTCCTGTTACCTGGCAGCTTCATCCTTAGCATCTTTTTCCCAATATACTCTGCATCCCTCCTCAGCACATGTCCAAACCAACGTAATCTTGCCTCTCTGGCTTTGTCTCCAAACCTTCCAACCTGGGCTGACCCTCTAATATACTTATTCCTAATCCTGTCCATCCTCATCACACCCAGTGCAAATCTTAACATCTTCAACTCTGCCACGTCAAGCTCTGAATAGTGCCTTTTTGTCAGTGCCACTGTCTCCAACTCATATAACACAGCTGGTCTCCTACCCTCTTGTAAACCTTCCCTTTCACTCTTACTGGTACTCATCTGTCACAAATCACTCCTGACACTCTTCTCCACCCACTCCATCCTGCCTTTACTCCCTTCTTCACCTCTCTTCCACACTCACCATTACTCTGAATTGTTGATCCCAAGTATTTAAACTCATCCGCCTTCGCCACCTCTACTCCCTGCATCTTCACCATTCCTCTATCCTCCCTCTCATTCATACACATTCTGTCTTAGTCCTGCTGACCTTCACTCCTCTTCTCTCTAGAGCATATCTCCACCTCTCCAGGGTCTCCTCCACCTGTTCCCTACTCTCACTACAGATCACAATGTCATCTGCAAACATCATAGTCTACAGGGAGTCCTGTCTGATCTCGTCTATCAACCTGTCCATCACCATTGCAAATAAGAAAGGGCTCAGAGCTGATCCTTGATGTAATCCCACCTCCACCTTAAACGCATCCATCACTCCCACCACAGAACCCACCGCTGTCACACTACCCTCGTACATATCCTGTACCACTCTTGCATACTAAGAAGGAATCAGTATTGCAAACTAAACAAGGATATACATTTTGAGCCTCAAGAGCAGGAGCACACTCAAGCAAATCTGCAGTCTGCGGCTACCACTCCATCTATACAGTGTAAGGAGGAATCAGTATTGCAAACTAAACAAGGATATACATTTTGAGCCTCAAGAGCAGGAGCACACTCAAGCAAATCTGCAGTCTGCGGCTACCACTCCATCTATACAGTGTAAGAAGGAATCAGTATTGCAAACTAAACAAGGATATACATTTTGAGCCTCAAGAGCAGGAGCACACTCAAGCAAATCTGCAGTCTGCGGCTACCACTCCATCTATACAGTGCAAGAAGGAATCAGTATTGCAAACTAAACAAGGATATACATTTTGAGCCTCAAGAGCAGGGTCAGTCCACCCAGGCATTCTACTTGTATGTTTTATGAGAGTGAAGCTATTACATTAGCAGTATTTCTTAGTAGTTCTCAGCTTGCTAATAAAACTGACTGTTGTAGCCTTGTGTCCCCCCCGATAGTACAGTAATCCTAACTGTCCAATAGACAGTATAGATTTTAATTCACATCCCTGTGACTAAATTAAATTAACCATCAAGCAGCCCTCTCAGTTCTTTCTGCCTTAGTTTGTATCACTTGGAGGATCACCTGCTTATTTGCATCTCTATCATTGCTAATGTATCTCCCTACTCTAATCTGTGCACAAACTGGTTACTAATCAGCAAGTCAATGTAAAGACACACTGCCAACCTTAATAAACTTTGCTGTCTCTTCTCTCCTTCACTTTACAGGCAGTTTGAATTATTACTTACCCTCTCTGAGGCCTTCACTGATTTCCACTGATTGCCTCTCTGGTTTCTTTGCATTCCACCTGGTTTACACCCCTTGTGCTATCTCCCTCCCCAATACAAAGTCTATATTAGAATCCTGCTGAGCATGGAGCCATCTTTAAATTTCTAGTCTCCCACCAGGACACAAGTGCTCTTCAGCAATTACATTCTGCTAGCCGGTAAGCCATTAGACCTCAGGAATTTGTTTTAAAAGTGTTCAGATTTGTAAAGTAATACTTACTTTTTTCTCTTGCCTTGGTTGGCTCTGGCTCTGCCCCGCTCCGTTCACCCTCGCTAACGCTCGGGCTCTCTCCGCTCCCCTGCCCTGCCCCCTATTCCCTCCCGCCCCCACTACCTCTACATTTACAGTAATCATAGCCACACCCACAGCTCACCCTCACATCACCTCCACCAATCACAGCTCCTCAAGTCATATCACATTAAACCACACCAACTTGCTCCACACAAAATACTCTCAATCACTCTCATTCCCACTAGGCATTTTTTGCATCACCCACACTACTTCCCCATCCTCATATAGTGCAACCCTATAATTCCTATTCAGACCCCCCCACCTAGAAACAACATAAACTTTATAACCATGACTATCACACAACTAAATCTAGTCTGTCTTCTCATAATTCTTTACAACACCACAAGTTATCACTCTAGCAACATCCCTAAACTTAGTAGCACAACACTGCATTATGCACTCTCGTACACAGACACCACACATTATAATAATATCTGCCCACACTTATTCAAGAACTACATAACGGACCAATTCAGAACTAAACACATATGCTCTCATTCCTACTCCAAAAACACAATACTTTCTCACACTCCTCACCAAACTCCAACATCTGTATAACCATTTTAACTCCAGGCTCACCATAAGTGGGGATATCCACCCCAACCCAGGCCCAAATCCATCCTGTCCAACACAAACTGCTCCAACACAAATGTCAGAACATAACACCCCCACTTTCTTCATCCCTGGGCAAATCAACAACAGCAGCAAAACCAACCATCTTTTAATGCTAAACATTAATATTAGAAGTATCAAAAATAAAATACCTGAACTCCAGGCCACAATAGCACACTACTCCCCAGACACAGTTGCTTTAACAGAAACCTGGCTAAATAAAAACATAGCTAACTCAGAAGTTCTCCCTACCGGCTACAATATCATTAGACAAGACAGACCACTCCGTAAAGGGGGTAGAACTGCCTTACTCTACAAGTCCAACTTAACTGTCCATCAATTACCAAACTCCTACCCCTCCCCCAATAATTGGGACATACTTATTACACAACTTCAACTTCACCCTAAAAAGGTCATCACCACAATTGTGATCTATATTCCACCTGGTAATACACCTGCTAGCCTTGAAGACTTCTTATCCTGGTGTTCTTCCACATACTCACAAGAAACCCTTATTCTGGAGAACGTCAACCTAGATTGGTTCACCTGTATATCAGAACCACCAAGTAATCTAATAAATCTCCATGGCTACCAGCAGCTAGTCCAAATTCCAACTAGGTGTGATAAAAAATCTAAAAGGGAATCCATCCTTGACTGGGTCCTAACTAGCAACCCCACATTGTACCCTCACACAGGCAGTCTCCCAGACACCTTAAGTGACCACAACATAATATACTTTATACGTAGTAGAACAAGCATATGCAAAACCACTAACTATATATCCACTAGAAACACAAAAAAATTCTCTCCCGAGGTCCTCAACACTTTACTGTGTAACTGTGACTGGGCCCCCCTAAAAACCCTCCCACCTGACCAGGCTGTAGCATATTTCAACAAAACATTTCTACAACACCTAGACACTGCCGCTCCATTGCACAAAATCAAGGTTAGAACCTCTACAAACCCCTGGCTCAGTAAAGAAACCAAACAAATCCTCAAGTCCAGAGACACTGCCTGGCGTTACTATCAAAAAAAACAAAGAAACACAAACCCTAACTAAGTACCAAGAACTACGCAACCGTGCAAAAAATGCATTAGGCTGGACAAAAAATCCTACTACACAACATTACAAACTAAATACCAACACAACCCAAAAATTTTGGAAAATGTAAACCAGCTACTAAAATCCATCCAAAAGGCTACCCCAAACCAACCACCCTGACACTAAAGTTCCCATTGAAACACAATTCAACTCCCACTTTGTGAACTCAGTTCTATCCTTAGTATCACAGGACAGTTCCTTCCTCACTATCCCCCCAACACAAATAACACTAATACAAGCTTTACCCTCAAAACAGTTTCCACCACTTCAATCAAAAGCATGCTCTCCAAACTAAAACCCTCATTAACAGCAGCCAGCCTACTCCCCAGCTATTTCTTGAAACTCACAGCAGATGCTATTGCTATCCCAGTCTCCACTCTCATAAACAGATCAATTGTTGAAAACTATGTGCCCAAACTCTGGAAAATATCCTATGTTACACCCATACATAAAGGCGGGACCTCCACTGAACTTAATAACTACAGACCCATTGCTTTACTCTCCCCCCTGGCCAAAATCCTTGAAAAATGCATCCATACCCAGATGCTAAACTATCTCCTAGACTGCAACATCCTGTCACCTACTCAGCATGGTTTCAGACCTGCCCATAGTACCACTACAGTTCTCCTCTGCTTCACAGACACAGTAAACCGTCTCAAAAATGAAGGCCTGCAAATGTCAACTCTTTTTTTGGATATGTCCAAAGCATTTGACACAGTCTCACCAAATCCTGCTAAACAAACTAAACCAATATCATCTATCTAATTCCACTCTTACCTGGTTCCAAAGCTACTTAACTGACAGGTACCAAGCTGTGAAATGGGAAAATTCTCTCTCTCCTCAGCTGCCCATAACTATAGGAGTCCCACAGGGTTCTATCTTAGGACCACTACTATTCACAGTCTTCACAAATGACCTCCACACCTCCACACAGCATGCATCTATAATTCAGTATGCAGATGACACTACCTTAATCTGTGCTGCACAAAACATTCCCACCCTCCTGCAAACAACTCAACTAGCATTCTCCGACGTTGAAAACTACCTTACCAAAGCCCAACTTATCCTCAATCCAAAGAAAACTCAGCTTATGATTATAACCAGTTCTAACAAAAACACTAACAGTCAATTCACTATCTACTCCACAAATGCTACTCCAATTGCTCCAGTGGCACAGGCTAAGCTATTGGGAATAACCATAGACTCCCACCTGAAATTTGATAGTCATCTGAACTTAACTATTAAAAAAGTACATGCCAAACTGGGGTCACTCTACCGTATCAAACCATTTCTTACCAACAACACAAGATCAGCCATTGCTCGCTCCCAACTTCTATCCACCCTACTCTATGCATCTCCCATTCTGACTAATCTCAACAAAACTGAACTAAGCAAAATGGAAGCTTGCTATAACAGAATTGCCCGCTTTGCTGCAAATTGCTCATATAGAACTCATCACTGTACTGCTTTGAGACAGCTCCACTGGCTTGAACTGACCAACCTCCTAACCTACAATCAGCTCTGCCTCTGTCATTCTATCTATTACCTCCCCAATAAGTGTCCTGCCCTCAAAAACCTAGTACAACATCACTCAGCCAAAAGGCCTCTTAGATCATCAAGCAAACTACTACTAGAAGTCACCAACAGCTGCAATAGCTTTGGAGATGCACTATATAGTAGTTTGGTGGCCAAAAAATGGAACTCTGTCCCTACTAGCATTCAAAACACATCATCCAAAGCCTCCTTTAAAGACCTCATCAGGCAACATCTCAAGCAAAGTTGGCAGTGCCAAGATTGCTCCCCAGGCTAGTGAAAGCGGATAACATATACATACTAAATCTAGAGCAATTGATAATAGTTTTTCAATCTTACTCACAAACACTGGCTAATCTAGAATGTATGTACTGTACCTGTGTACTATGTATGTATTCTACCTACATTCCAAAGTTCAGCTGTACACCACAAATCTATTACTTACCTTTATTTTTAAAATTAATATTTTTTTGATTGTTCTCTCCACTGTAACTGTTTGTGCCGCATACCACTGTAAAAACATGTCTCTTGTAATTTGTGTGTATACTGATTATGTCTAAATAACTAAATGTGTCTGTAATTTTTCTTTGTGGAGCTTTTCTCCCCGGGCCTCTGCTGAAAAAGGGCCTTTTCAGCTCAGTCAGACACCCCCGGTTAACAAATGTAAAATAAATAAATAAAATACTTCTCTGACACTCCCGACTTCCTCATACAATACCACAACTCCTCTCTAGGCACCCTGTCATAGCTACCTAATTACCTACACTAAACCTACCCTAAACACTATTACCTAAGGAAGGTAAGGGAGAAAACACTGGAGATATAAACTGCAGAACAGACTACACAAAAAGGATACACATTTGAGCTGATGACAGGAATGGCGGCAAACTTTATCTGAGGGGTTGGTTGAGGGGTGGGGGACTGAGTAAGGGAGGTGGAGCCTGGTGAGGAAGTCTGAAATATTTGGCTGGCATCTGATTCAAGATGGATCCCACAACCCATAGGGTAAAGCCGGACAGAGAAAACATCAGATCAAATGCTTTCATACAAAGCCATTAAAAGTCACTGCTTTGAAGTTCATCTATAATGTAGCGGATACATTTACATAACAGCACTTAACTTATTTTAAGCAGGCATGCCCAGTTCTAGGTGACAGAAATCCCATTCTTAACAGACTGTATGAGAAGATCAAAATTAAATCTTTGGGGCAGCTGGACTGTTTTCACTGATACACGACAGCCTACTCTGTCACAATAAAACATGTGGCACCATAAACAACAAAAGAAATACATGCAGGAGTTTCACAAATGCTCCAGACACTGCTTGACTAACAAGATAAGTCCCACAGCATCAACAGCTTTTTATTTTAATGCACAGCAAGCCATACCCAAAACACTGACTGGATTGCTTGAGCTAAGAACTGGGTTTACAATTACCCCCAGTCTTCCATATTTTGTATCATGGATTTCTATTACAACAGCTATACCACAAAGGGATCTGAAAAACAGTTTTTTTTAAGATTTGGAATGAGATTTCGTGTTTATAAGAAGCTACTGTCACAAAGTATGGGGTACTAAGTCAATCTACATGGAAAAAAATCAAACCTGTAGCCTCTGTCAAGCACCCTGAATCAGGAAAACACCAACTATAATATTTAATTAAATGTCTACAGTGCATTAGCCATCCTTACAGTGGATTTAGTCATTCTTACAGTGCATTAGCCATCCTTCTAGAACACAGATATACAGCAAAGCACAGCTGTAGTAAAGCCGTTGATTTCCTGGACAATGTTCCCTTTTGCCATCCCCCCAACCTAACGAAGCTGAGGACTAAAAAATCTTTCTTATAAATGAGGACATAACAGCTCTTCGCTAAACTGTAGCAAAAAACAGTGCTTGCTCATTCTCAAATGTTACAAACAGAAAACAGAAATAGTGACGGTCATTTATGCTGGCACAATAATGACTACTTAGAGAAAGGGCAAACTGTACATCAGTACCGTGATTGGAGAAGGAACGTTCTCCAGCAGGGTATTAATGTACAAATAATGTCCTCTAACAAAGGAGTCTGCAGCTTCACGGCAGCATAACACGCTGCCATGGAGCTTGGACTGCTAAAAAAAAATTAACGTCCACCATTACTTTTACACTCGCTAAGCAGCCCTTTTGCTGTTTAGCAAGTGTAAAGAAAAAAAAAAGTGTGTGTGTATATACATGTGTGTGTGTGTTTATTTTTGTGAATGCGTGTATGAAAGCAGATACCACTGTGTGAGAGAGAGATCGAGAAAGAGAGAGAACCGTCTTGTGTGAGTGACTGCGTGTATGAAAGCAGGAGTGACTGTGTGTGCCACAGACATTGAGAGGGTGGGAGCAATCTTGTGAGTGACTGCATGTATGCAAGCAAAGAAGACTGTGTGTTTGTGTGCGAGTGAGTAAATGAGAAAGAGAGAGAAATCAAGAGAGAGTGAGAGCGATCTTGTGTGAGTGAATGCATGTATGAAAGCAGAAATTACGGTGTATGAGAGCGAGAGAATGGACTGTCTGTAAAAGCGTGTTCTACTTACTTCCTTTTTATATATTTCTGATATAAAATGCTTCCTCCAACATGATTAAGGTATACTACAGAAAGTTTGAAACATTAGGTGGAGGAACTATTTTACATCAAAAAATATATAAAAACAAATATATAGTACTAAAGAAATAAGTAAATAAAACACAGCAATCTGAGAGCCCATTTTCTATGCACAATAATGCCCTCCAGGGTGTTAATGTGCAATTAATGCCCTTCCCGGGGTGCAAAGGCCCTCCCCTGCCTCATAACACACATGGGTAGGTGTTAATTACACATTAACGCACACCCTTTTAGGCATTATTGCATACTTAAATGACTACCAATACTGCTTGCCAGGACCAATCAGCACCCTCTTTGACAATGCCAATGCTGCCCCCTAGCAGCTTGCACTTAGGGCAGCTGAACCCCCCCATTTGCCACACACTATTACTGCTACAGCTTTGACTCATAGAAAGAAATACATTTTTTTGTGTTACGTATAGTAACAACAGTCGGAGTCTTTTTTTCCTGTAGACAGTGTAATATTTAACAGAAAGGTAAAGACTTGACTTTTGGTAATAACACATCCATGATACAGCCCTACTTGATGAACTGAAGGATTCACCGATCTATAGCTGCAGACCTCACATACAGAAAATGGAAGAAAATATGCTTAAACTATCATGTCTAGGGCACTGACGAGGGAGGATGGAAATGAGTGGCTGATGCCGGCTTCAACATCCCAGGGGGAAGGAAGCTGCCTAGGTTCTCGCTAGCTCTGTGCTGTAAGAAGTACACTGCTTGGTCAGGTGGTGTCCCATGCACTTCAGAAGGTAGCCTTTGTGGAGCTCGCAAGATTACCATGTGTGGTGGTGGTGGGTAGGACACATTCTACAGCAGCATCCTCGATCTCCTCACAGGCCTGGGCGTGTGTTGGGCTGAGCCCAGAGGAGGCTAAGGTGGGTCCAGTAGAACTAGTGAATGAGGACAGGCGCTAGTGCAGATGATGGTAAGCTGCAGGGAGGTGAAGGAGACGACAGCCACCTCTAGGGGAGTTCGAAAGTGAACTACCAAAACATCAGAAATCGAGTGGGGTAGCATTATTATTGTAAGGAGATTCAAATATGCTTTAGGTAAAGCTATTTCTTGACTTACTTCTGCTGTGATTGGTGGTGCTGGTTGTGATGAAATCCCCTTCCTTGCCTTGGCTGTGGAAAAATAAAGTAAGTGCTGACTATGAACTGAGAACACCTAGCAGCATAGGTGCTGGAGCAACCAAGCAGGGGATGATAGTTAACAGAGGCATATACTAGCTCAACTATCTGGGGGGGAAGGAAGTGGTCCAATGCGTTGCAATACCAGTACCTATTTAGGACAAATGTGCACAGTACGCAGCAAGGAGTTTGGATGTGCACTTGGCTTTGCCATGCTATGTTCACATGGCAGTCTTCATGCAATGTGGTCAGGAATGTGCATTACCATGCAGAATGCCCCAGTAATCCTTGCATCCAAATGCCAAGGGGAGGGTGTTATGATATGAAGTTAGAAAACATTCAATGGCTGCCTAACAGATGGCCTCTCCCAACTGCATCCCACCTCACAGGGGAATGAATGGGTTGACTGACAGAGAGGTCTTATGGTTGTGGTACAGTAAAGTTTATGGATGTCAGTGGCCAGCTCCACAGTCTGGGACTCCATCCTAAGCACTGGTCACCGTCAGTGTGAGGTTTACCTGTTCTCCCTGTGTCTGCAAGGTTTTTCACTGGATACATCTGTGACCATACTAGGCAAGCGATCAAAGGGACTATTAAGATACCTAGCCATATACACGTTCAAGCATACATATTTAAAAGTTATTCCTATCCATTTCAAGCACTTATTAGTGCTCTCCTTCCAAACTAAACAGGGCAGGACATGAAGTTATGTACTCACCATAATGCTCCATTTGTGTTGCCCATTTTCATTCTTCCTCAACAAATAGGTTTGGATCCGACTCGGATGCTTTTTGTAGCTCATGAATACTGAAAACTTTGAACTCCTCTCTTACCCATAACACCCTAGTCCCCCACCATACCTCAGATCTTGTTTGCTGACCTTTTACTCATTAGAAAATAAGGAACAACCATAATATGAGAAACCAGCATCTGGAGCTTAAAAGCAGGAACACTGGATGTTCATCGTATTTCACTGTTGCAGTCCTTACAAAATGGGTTATCTGGCTCCCGGTAGCCCACAGTCGGCCAGAATACCAAAGTCCTTGGTATATGCCGTCGGCTGCCTTCGCTTTAGGCCTGACATCAGGTACAAAAGAAGGCAGCCGACACCATTTCCTCAGTCTTTCTTGCCACGGAGCCCGAAGCAGAAGCATTTTGAACGAGTGCCGGTCGGCCGAGTACCTTCTTGTTGTACTTGACTGCTTAGTTGAAGACATCCTCAGTTAAGTACCACATTGGAGACCCTCTTTTCTTGCTTTAACTAAAGTCAGAGAAAGTTAATAACTGTCTTGCCTGTGGAAAACAGATTCCGCACCATGATTTTCACTCCTATTGTATTACTTGTCTCGGCCTTGAGCATGACGTCACTAATTGTGTTCTCTGTGCTTTTTTCAACCCGCGTACCATAGGCCATAGAGCTAGGATCTTTTTCAAGCATTTTGGAGTTTGGCCTAAGTTCGTCGGTATAGCATCTTCTGGTCTCCCGACTTCAGATGTTCCTAAGAAGCGCAAGGATAAGGACCACTACAGGCTTATGATCAAATTAGCTGACGATGTCCCTATTAAGTTGGTTGCCAGCCCAGCGGTATTCAGTGAGGTGCTTTCTTTGCCCCTGCAGTCTGTGGATGTTCAGCAGCAGGCGTCTGCGGAGACCTTTTCTGAGTCCTCCATACCGCTGGCTTCCACTTTGTCTTCTGACTCTCTGCCAGTCGCCGCCTCTGATGGATCTGGAGCCACTAAGCAGGCGCTGGCTTCTGAAGCCCCTTTTCTCTGCTCGGAGACCAGATCCAGACCTTAATTCAGACTTCTGCGGTGGCTAGGCCTCCCAAGTCCATCCGGCTTTCTAGCAGGCCATCCAGCCGAAAATCTACTCCCAAGCAGGCGTCTGCCTCCCCTCAAATGCCTCAGGCTCAGATGGTTAAAATGGCTAGTGATCTCTTCACTCTTATCAAAGGCTCTCAGCCACCTCCTTCTAAAAGGATTAGGGAATTGTCCCCAGAAGCTTTCTCTGCCTCAGACTCTGAGGTTTCCAGCAACTCTGCTGATGAAGAGCGAAACTCTCCTCTTTTATCTTGTTTTGAGGATTCTGATGCAGAAGACTCCATCTCTTCTGCCTCCCCTCCAGAAGATTTTTCTTTTGGAGATGCTCTGAATATTCTTAGGGAGCATTTCAAATGGGAAAGTCAGGACTACCCTCAGTCTAAGAAACAGATTAGGGAATTCTTGGATTTGCTACAGCATAAGCCTTTGGCTATCCCTCCAGTTTTGGAAGTTGTTGATGTTTTCATGGAGAATTCTTCGACTCCTTATTCTGTTCCTCCTGCTCGCAGAAAGTCTGACAGGTATTATAGAGTTCCTGATTCTCATCAGTTCCTTTTCAAGAATCCTGCTGCTGGTCCAGAGATTATTTCTCAGAGCCTTAAGGGTGTTAAAGCCACAGTTGCTAAAAATCCTGTTCCTTCTGACAGGGAATCTAGGGCCTTGGATAGATGGGGTAAAAAGGTTTATACTTCTTCCACCCTGGTTATTAGGTCTGTTAATTGTCTTTTTCATATGCTTAAGTATCAGCATCATACTTTCGAGGCTATTAAGGCTAAAATTGTTGGTGTTCCTTCCCTGATGGAGACTAAGGACGTGCATGATTTATTGAATTCTGGTGTCCCTTCCCTGATGGAGAGTAAGGACGTGCATGATTTATTGAATTCTGGTGTTCCTTCCCTGATGGAGAGTAAGGACGTGCATGATTTATTGAATTCTGGTGTTCCTTCCCTGATGGAGAGTAAGGACATGCATGATTTATTGAATTCTGGTGTTCCTTCCCTGATGGAGAGTAAGGACATGCATGATTTATTGAATTCTGGTGTTCCTTCCTGATGGAGAGTAAGGACATGCATGATTTATTGAATTCTGGTGTTCCTTCCTGATGGAGAGTAACGACATGTATGATTTATTGAATTCTGCTGTCGCTGATGGAGAGTAACGACATGCATGATTTATTCAATTCTGGTGTTCCTTCCCTGATGGAGAGTAAGACCATGCATGATTTATTGAATTCTGGTGTTCCTTCCCTGATGGAGAGTAAGAACATGCATGATTTATTGAATTCTGGTGTTCCTCCCTGATGGAGAGTAAGGACGTGCATGATTTATTGAATTCTGGTGTTCCTTCCCTGATGGAGAGTAAGGACATGCATGATTTATTGAATTCTGGTGTTCCTTCCCTGATGGAGAGTAAGGACGTGCATGATTTATTGAATTCTGGTGTTCCTTCCCTGATGGAGAGTAAGGACGTGCATGATTTATTGAATTCTGGTGTTCCATCCCTGATGGAGAGTAAGGACATGCATGATTTATTGAATTCTGGTGTTCCTTCGCTGATGGAGAGTAAGGACATGCATGATTTATTGAATTCTGGTGTTCCGTCCCTGATGGAGAGTAAGGACATGCATGATTTATTGAATTCTGGTGTTCCTTCCCTGATGGTGAGTAAGGACATGCATGATTTATTGAATTCTGGTGTTCCGTCCCTGATGGAGAGTAAGGACATGCATGATTTATTGAATTCTGGTGTTCCGTCCCTGATGGAGAGTAAGGACATGCATGATTTATTGAATTCTGGTGTCCCTGGTGTAGAGTTAGGACATGCATGATTTATTGAATTCTGGTGTACCGTCCCAGATGGAGAGTAAGGACGTGCATGATTTATTGAATTCTGGTGGGACATGCATGATTTATTGAATTCTGGTGTTCCTTCCCTGATGGAGAGTAAGGACGTGCATGATTTATTGAATTCTGGTGTTCCTTCCCTGATGGAGAGCAAGGACGTGCATGATTTATTGAATTCTGGTGTTCCGTCCCTGATGGAGAGTAAGGACGTGCATGATTTATTGAATTCTGGTGTTCCTTCCCTGATGGAGAGTAAGGACGTGCATGATTTATTGAATTCTGGTGTCCCTTCCCTGATGGTGAGTAAGGACATGCATGATTTATTGAATTCTGGTGTTCCGTCCCTGATGGAGAGTAAGGACGTGCATGATTTATTGAATTCTGGTGTTCCGTCCCTGATGGAGAGTAAGGACATGCATGATTTATTGAATTCTGGTGTTCCTTCCCTGATGGAGAGTAAGGACATGCATGATTTATTGAATTCTGGTGTTCCTTCCTGATGGAGAGTAAGGACGTGCATGATTTATTGAATTCTGGTGTCCCTTCCTGATGGTGTTCCGTCCCTGATGGAGAGTAAGGACATGCATGATTTATTGAATTCTGGGGTTCGTTCCCTGATGGAGAGTAAGGACATGCATGATTTATTGAGTTCTGGTGTTCCTTCCGTGATGGAGAGTAAGGACGTGCATGATTTATTGAATTCTGGTGTTCCTTCCCTGATGGAGAGTAAGGACATGCATGATTTATTGAATTCTGGTGTTCCTTCCCTGATGGAGAGTCAGGACATGCATGATTTATTGAATTCTGGTGTCCCTTCCCTGATGGGGAGAATAAGGACATGCATGATTTACTGAATTCTGGTGTCCCTTCCCTGATGGAGAGTAAGGACGTGCATGATTTATTGAATTCTGGGGTTCGTTCCCTGATGGAGAGTAAGGACATGCATGATTTATTGAATTCTGGTGTTCCTTCCCTGATGGAGAGTAAGGACATGCATGATTTATTGAATTCTGGTGTTCCTTCCCTGATGGAGAGTAAGGACGTGCATGATTTATTGAATTCTGGTGTTATGACTTATTGAATTCTGCCAGTCTTGTCACTAAACATTCTCTACATTGTGGTTTCGACAGTTTGGAGGCTTCTTGCAGGGCAGCAGCCACTGGTTCTGTCATTAGAAGACATGCTTGGCTCAGGGAACAGCCCCCTTTCTGAACCTGTCAAATCTAAATTACTGGATGTGTCTTTGCACAAGGACAAACTTTTTGGTAGCAAAGCAGAAGAGGTGTTGAAAAAGTTGGAGGATAAGGCCAAATTTATGCAAACTGTTAAGGACGTTCTGAAAGTTCAGTAGACATTACCCTTCTAGGACTTTTCCCGACCCTAGTAAACAGAGTTGCACTAGGTCTAGGGGTTACAGGTCTTCTAGGGGACGGATTTCCACCCCTCAAAAGGCTAAGCACTGGCAGGCCTCCTCTTCAAAATCGGTGAGTTCTAAGCAAACTTCCCAAAGCAAGCATTCCCAATGACTCCGGCCTTCCCTGCCTGCCTCTGCGGGCCCACGGTTTCCTTTGGGGGGGGGGGGGGTTAGCCATGTTTGCAAATGTCTGGTTCACTATCACAGACGACAAATGGGTGCTCAAAACAGTATCCCAAGGCTACAAGTTCTCCTTTCACACCTTCCCTGTCCACCAAGGATACCCAGATATCCCCCAAATCAAAGGGCAGAAGCAGAAAAACAAGTTTCTTCTTTACTACACCTGGGAGCAATAGAGCCAGTTCCTGCACTACAGATAGGCCAGGGTTTCTACTCAAGACTTATACTGGTTCCCAAAAAAGGGGGCACCTGGTGTCCTATTCTGGATTTGTCCATTCTAAACCCTTTTCTGGTGATTCCCAAGTTCAAAATGCTCCCTCTTCAGCAGTTGCTGCCAATGCTGGCCAAGGATTCCTGGCTGGTGACTTTGGATCTCAAAGAAGCTTATCTGCACATCCCGATCAGGGAAAGCTGCAGGCAGTTCCTTCACTGCAGGCAGTTCCTTCACTTCAGGGCTGGGGAGCAGCACTTTAAGTTCTCTGCACTGCCCTTTGGCTTATCTGCTGCTCCCAGAGTTTTTACCAAGTGCCTGGCTCCAGTCATTGCTTTTTGCAGGCAAAGAAACATTTAAATGTATCCTTACTTGGACGATTGTTTTATTCAGGCAAACTCTCCGGAGCAATCTCTAAAGGATTTGGACTTTGTATTTATTTTTAATTTATTTATTTATATTTGTTGACCGGGAGTGTCCGACTGGACGTAGGTCCATTTTCAGCGGAGGCCCGGGGAGAAAAGCTCCACAGCTAAAATAAACAGTAGTTACACTGGATTACATAGCGATTAACAGTTTACATAGCAATTACTTACAACATATTTACAGATGAAGAACATAGTACATCAGTAGACAACTAGAATCTTTATCTGTGAAGTACATAACAGACATTAACAAATGTTACAATAAGAAGTTCCTGCTGTATAATAAGTACTAGGCTTATGAGCATCTGAGCTTGCTATAATCAAGGTAGTTAGTGGAGTGGAAAGAAAGGTAGTGGTTGGATGGGGTGGGTGATATTAGAGTGGGAGTTGCAAGGGCATAGCCAGCATGTTTTTAGGGGCGCTTTTAGTAAAGTTTTGAAGTGGGTGCATGATGGTATGGAGGTAATTGTGGGTGGGAGAGAGTTCCATAATTTGGCTATGGCGCAAGAGAATAGTGCTTCACCAGCAGAGCTATTGGCTTTAGTGATCTGCAAGTGATTTTTGTTGCTGGATCTTAGTGGTCTGGTGGTGCGATAGGGTTGGAGTAGATTCTGGAGGGATGGGACATTTAGTGGATGGTTTACTAGTTTGTGGGTGAGTGAGAGATGATACTACTGAAGGAGGTGAGGGAGTTCAAGCCAGCCCAATTCAGCAAGTGAGAGAGAGTGGTGACTACGGTAGGATGCTCCTGTGGCAAATTTGGCGATTTTGTTGTAGCAGGTCTCTAGCTTGTTTAGATCGCATTGCCTTAGGTCGGTATATATTGGAGAGGCATAAAGTAGGGTGGAGATAAGGTGGGAATTTGCTACTGAAATCTTTGCTGCTTTGGTGAGAAGTTGCTTATTTCTGTATAACGCTCCTAGTTTTTTGTGGACTTTTTTTATAGTCATGGATATGTGAACGTCAAATTTTAGTTTGTTTACACTCCTAGCAATTTGGTGTGTTCAGTTGGGTATATAGTGGTGTTGTATTTTGCTGTGATATTAAAGTGAGAGTTGTTTTGAGTATCTTTGGTGGGTTGGAAGATGAGTAGTTTAGTTTTATTTGGGTTAAGTATTAACTGGGCATCAGATAACCAAGTTTCAAAAGAGGAAAAGGCTTCCTGTGTGACTTTTTGCAGTTTGGGTAGGGACTGGGCTGAGCAGATGATGGTTGAGTCATCTGCGTATTGTATGATTGTGCCATGTTTGGTGGCAGAGACTAGATTACTGGTGAAAACAGAGAAGAGTAGGGGTCCAAGGATGGATCCTTGGGGAACCCCTATGGAGACAGGTAGTTGGGGAGATATGTCATTCTGCCATACAATGGATTTTTGTCGATCAGACCGGTAACTCTGAAATCAGTTTGTGACCGATTGTGAGGATAGGTTATTGAGGACAGAGATAAGTTGTTTGTGTGGGACCATGTCAAATTCTTTAGATAGGTCTAGGAAAGTAGCAGAGGAGAGATAGCCATTGTTTTTATGCTGAAGGATAGTGTTAGTAAAGGAGAGTAAGGCAGTGGTGGTGCTATGGTTTGGTCGGAAACTATGCTGAGTATTGGAAAGAAGGTAGTCAGAGTGTATGCATCTCTCTAGTATTTTGGAGAGTGGAGAGAGAATAGCTATGGGGCGGTAATTGGTTAGTTCTGTGGAGGGTCCGCCTTTGTGGAGGGGAATTATATGTGATACTTTCCACAGTGTGGGAACGTAACTTTCTGACAGAGATCGGTTAATCAAGATGTATACTGGGTAGGCCAGAGCATCAGCTGCGATTAGTAGGTATTCACTTGGGATGCTGTCTGCTGCTAATTTGGTGGGCTTAAGTTTAGTTAAGAGTTTTTTTTATGTTGGAGGTAGGTACAGGAGAAAAAGAGAAGGCAGTGGGGAGATTACTAGTTGAAGGTGTGGGCTGGAGGGGAGGGGGGTAAAGAACCTTCTCACCACTTTGGGTTACACCATCAATGAAAAATAGTCGAAACTGGTACCCACCAGGGAGATTATTCCTGGGAGCGAGCCTGAACACAGCCGCCCAGATGGTATTCCTCCCTCAAGAGAAACAGATGGATCTTTCGAATTACTTCAAAAATTTGGTAAGCATGACCCAGCTCTCTGCAAGGCAATTCCTGCAAGCCCTGGGATTCATGGCTTCATGTATTCTGATGATTCCATATGCCAGACTGCATATGAGGAAAATACAATGGTACCTCAAAAGCCTTCGGTGTCAACACACTCAGGATTTAGACTTGATACTTCCTCTGATTCCCTGCCTGCAGACGGAGTTCCTTTGGTGGGCGATGGCCTGTGCACAGAACAAAGGCTTGCCTTTCTGTCCAACTCCTGCCAGCCAGACTCTCACCACAGATGCCTCGGACTATGCTTGTGGAGCACATCTAGAGGGCAGATGCATTCAGGGGACTTGAAACTCTCAACAGGTTCATTTGCACATAAGTCTGAAGGAATTGATGGCAGTAAAGCAGGCCTTAATGGCTTTCAAACATCTTCTCTCTCCTGGTACTCTTCTGCTCAGGACAGACACCACCACAATCATGTGGTACATCAACAAGCAGGGAGCGACACGCTCTTACCCCCTGTGCAGACAAAGCATGATACTATGGTCCACAGCAGCTTCCATGGGCATTCATCTGATAGCTCAGTTTCTTCCAGGAAGGCTCAATACCTTGGCAGACCGGTTGAGCAGGCAGGTCCTGGATCCTCACGAGTGGCAACTAAACAAGACCATCTTCTATCGCATCATTCAGAGTTGGGGCACTCCCCAGGTGGATCGCTTCTCATCTCCAACCAACCACCTTCTTCCAACCTTTTGCACCAGGGATCATCACAGCAAAGCTTGCCCTTCCCCTGGACACAGCTCTCGATCTATGCATTCCCTCCTCTGCCTCTTCTTCCCAGAGTGCTGTTAAAGATAAGGGACGAAAAACCAATGGCCATCATAGCTCCAGATGGGCCCACACAACATTGGTATGCACTACTTTGCAGTCTCTCTCCCAGTCTCGGCCTTGGCGTCTTCCCCTGATACCAGATCTTTTGGTTCAGGAGGGGGGGAAGAATTCTGCATCCTCATCTTCAGACTCTGCATTTGGCAGCTTGGCTCATAATTTAAACCTTTCCCAACAAGTGGTTGAGGTCCTTCGTGAGGCCAGGAGGCCTAGCACTATGAAATCTTACGCAGATATGTGGAAAAGATTCTCCATTTAGATACAGACTAAAGGGGAAGACCCTTCTCAACCTCCTCTTCCTCTCGTTCTTGAGTATCTGGCAGGCTTGCTTAATGGTGGACCTTCCTCATCTTCTATCAAAATTCATGCTTCAGCTATTTCAGCTCATTGTTCCTTTGAGCATCCCATTTTCTCTCATCCCCTTGATGAAACAGTTCCTCAGGGGAGCTAGCAATTTAAAGCCTCTCAGAAGGGCACCTACTCCTGCTTGGCATCTCAATTTTGTACTTGAGAAACTTACTCTGTCTCCTTTTGAACCAGCTGCCTCAGCAGACCTGAAGTTTCTCTCCTAGAAAACTGCCTTTCTTTTGGCTATTACTTCAGCTAGAAGAGTTTCTGAGTTGCAGGCCTTAATGGCAATAGAGCCTTTTATCATCTTCCATGTGGATCGGGTATCTCTTTGAACTAATCCCTCTTTTATGCCTAAGGTGGTTTCTAGCCTGTCTCTTAACCAGTCTATTCACCTGCCTACCTTCTTTCCTAATCCTCAGAATAAAGGGGAAAGGTTACTGCACTCCCTGGATGTGCACAGACAGCTTAGATTTTACCAGGACAGGACTAAATCTTTTCGAAAGTCGGATCAGTTGTTGGTCAGTTTTGCTCCTGGAGCTCAGGGCAAAGCTATTTCTAAACAGACCATTTTTAAGTGGATTGCTCATTGTATTAACCTTTGTTACTTACAGCATGGCAAGGTTCCTTCTCAGAGTATTAGCACCGATTCTAGTAGGGCAGCCTCTACCTCAGCAGCTTTCTTAATCAGTGTACCTACTAGGGACATACTGGAAGCAGCTACATGGACTTCTGTCCACACTTTCACTAAACATTACAATTTACCCATGTTTTCTAAGTCCAGGGCTGGTTTTGCCACTGCAGTGTTGCAAAGCATCCTTGCCAACCCTTAAACAGTGGGTGTTCCTCCCCCCTTTTGTTTTTTTCCTGGGCTTTGGGAATCAACCAATTTTGTAAGGACTGCAACACTGAAACACGATGAACATAGTACAGTTGTGTACACCTACCTATAAATGTAGATGTTAGAGTGTATTCACTGTTGCAGTCCTGGTCCACCCCCTTCCACCCCCCTTTTTTCCTAGGGCACAGACTGGATTTTCTTTTCCTGGTCTAACCTTTTTTGGGGGGCTCCTGACAGTTAAGGCAAGAAAAACTGAAGAAATGGTGTTGTCTGCCTTCTTTTGTACCAAACGTCCTGATGTCAGGCCTTAACTGAAGGCAGTCGACATCATATACCAAGGACTTTGGTATTCTGGCTGACTGTGGGCTACCAGGAGCCGGACAACCCATTTTGTAAGGACTGCAACAGTGAATACACTGGAACATCTACATTTACGGTAAGAGTACACAACTGTACTTTCCCTTAGCATCTTCTCATTCTTCCTGAGGTCACAAACAAAATGGCAGGGGCTGGAGGGAGGGAAGTTGAGGAAGAATGAGAATGGACAACACAGATGGAACATTATGGCGAGTACATAACTACTTTATCTGATGATGTCCGTTTTCATTCGTTCCTCAACAAATGGGATAGAGTCCCCAGCTACCTGAATCCAGGGAGGCCTCTAAGAAGGGATATTCCAGAGTACTGTTGAGCTAAATGCTGCTCTTCCCCTAGAGACCAGATCCAATTTGTAATGAGTAAAGTATGAGGATTAGTCCAAGTTTCAGCAACACAAATATCATCCACGGAAGATCTGGATAAAAATACAGATGAAGTTGTCAAAGACCTGGATGAATGAGCTCTTAAAGGATTTGCATTTCTTGTGTCTACAGCAAACCAATTGGTTAGCCACTTGGCTAAAGTTACTTTGGTAACTGGCTTGCCCAATTTTTATTCCAAAAGGAGAAAAATAATTGATCAGATTGAAAATTTTCCATTCTATGTAAATAGAAATGTTAACGGTATGTCAACATTCAACAAGTTAACATGTATTCCCCTTTGTTCATGAAATATGGAAAGAAAACTGGAAAAATGATTGACTGATGCTGGATTTTGACACCACCATAGGAAGGAAGGATGGGTTAGCTCATAATACCCTATCTTTAATAAAAAATCAAATAAGGAGGCTTAGAAGACAGGGCTTGAAGTTCTGACATTATTCTAGCAGAGGTTATGACTATTAGAAAGACAGTTTTCCAAGTTAGAAATTTTAGTTCCCATTTCGCTGACAGTTCAAAATGGGGATTGAGTCAAAACTTGTAAACCTAAATTCAAATTCCGTGGTGGAGATGGTGCTTTAAAAAACAGGGTCTAAGAAGAAAGGTTCCTCTTATAAAGGCCTTACAAAGTTTTGAAAAAGCTACGGTGGAATTATTTACTACTACTTCTTTTGGCTTTCCCCGGTTAGGAGTCGCCACAGCGGATCACGTGTCCGCTCATGACTGATAGTGGAGTTTTACAGTGTTGAGTTGCCAGCCCGGAGCCCAACTTTCCACAGAAGGCACACACATGCATGCACTCACACCTAGGGCCAATTTAGAGTGTCCAATCCACCTACAGCATGTCTTTGGGATGTGGGAGGAAACTGGGGCACCCGGAGGAAACCCACGCAGCCACAGGGAGGACACATGCAGACTACGCACAGAAGGCACCCCAGCCGAGGATTGAAATGGAGAACCTCTTGATGTGAGATGGCAACGCTAACCGCTGCACCACCGTGGCCGCCCCAACGGTGGAATTATATACTCCTGTGTGAAAATTAGAAATGGCAACTAGTTGTATTTTAATAGTTAAGGAGCTAGCACCTTCATTAAAATGTGTTGCTAAAAACTCAAAAACTTTATGTACTAACCAACGTAACATCTGAGTTGTTGCCCCTCATTTGTTCTTCAACCTGTGGGTTCGGATCCAAGGATTGGATCTGACTCGGCTGCATACTAAAGCTCCAGGACCTGAAATTGGAGCTCCTCCCCTACCCATAATGCTCCTCTCCTCCAAGTTCCTCAGATTGAGTTTGCTGCATCACTATATATATCACCTATTCATACAAGTGCAGGGAAAGTCAGGAATTAATACTTCCGGAGCTCAGACAGTAATCAAATATTTGTCTAAATAACTCTGTTAGGTCCTTCAAAGGGTAGGGGGATGGAGGGAGGGAAGGTCAAAGAGCAAATGAGAGGCAACAACTTAGATGGAATGTTATGGTGAGTATTTAACTTCATCTGATGTTACTGCCTTCATTTGCTCTTCAACCTGTGGGACAGAGTCCCCAGCTACCGAAGAACTTGGGAGGCCCTCATGGAATGATATTCTGGAACACAGCAGAACCAAAAGAGGCTCTGCTCCTGCAAATAATGTCTAATTTGTAATGAGAGATAAAAGTATGGTGGTTTGACCAGGTAGCAGCTGTACAAATGTTATCAATGGGAAGTTTTGACCAGAACACTGAGGAGGTTGAAATAGACCTAGTAGAATGAACCTTAATACGACATGGCAAACGGATGCCCTTTACAGAGTAAGCAAATTTATTGCAACTAGTAATCCAGTGAGCCAGGGTCACCTTGGAAACTGGTTTACCCAACTTGGTCTTAGAAAAGGAAACAATAAGTTTAGTTTTGACCAAACAGAAACTAAGCTTCCGTGTACATCAAGCATACAAAGTTGATACTCTCCTCTGTTTTGAAAGTTAGGAAAGAAAACAGGCAGATTAATAATGTTCAGTTGTGTACACTTACCATAAATGTAGATGTTCATAGGTTGGTACTAGGCTATCGGCCCTAGGGCCTATACAAGCCTAGCCATAACAATTCCTTGGCTATTTCTTCCCAAACTATTTACTTCCCTGGACCCTTGTCTAGTAGGCCGACTGACGTGATCCCTGGGGTGAATTTCCTTTCTCCCATCCGGTCATCAAGGTTCCTTTTGAAGAGGGCCAAAGAGGTGCTCTGCTTGACATGTACGGGCAGTCTATTCCAGAGTCTTGGGAGTCTCTGGGTCAGGAACCTATCCCTCCAGCATGTTTTGTTTATTGTGATGACAAGATTTAGATCCATGGAGCGTGTGGCTCTGAGGGATTGGGATTTCTTTAAGTGTAGCATGTCCAACAGCTCTGGGTTTGACATGGCCTTGTATGTTAAGCAGAGATCACCTTGCAGTAGACGATATGCGACAAGAGTATAGCTGGAGTTTTTTAAGGCGGTCATCACAGGGCATCTGCTTTAGACCTGTGATTCTTTTAGTGAGGTATTTCTGCGGCCCTCCAGTTGTTGCAGATGTCTTGTGAGGTACATACCAAACGGGGCGTTGTATTCTATAATGGGTCTAATAAGGAATGAGTACAGTGGGACAATGACCTCCTTTTTTCTGGATGAAAAGCCCTTAGTGATGAGGTGTGCCACATAGAAGGATTTCCTGACTGTTGTGGTGATGTGGTTATCGAAGGTGAGACCACTGTCCAGCTGTGTCCCTAAGTCTCTTATCACACTTTTGGTGTTTAGTGTCCTGCCACCTATGTGGTAATTCATGGATACATGTTTTTTCCTAAAGGGGATAACTATACATTTCCTGGCATTGAGCTTGAGCTCATGCCTCTGGCACCAATCATCTGTTTCTGTAAGGCCCTTTTGTACAGTACCCACATAATTTGGGGATTCAGTAATGGCTCCCAGTTTGTAGCCATCTGTGAACTTTGTTAGCCAGAGTCCCTTATTGTTGGCCTGTACTTCAGAGAAGTAGATGCCAAACAAGAGGTGTCCCAGGACTGAACCCTGAGGTACTCCACTTGTCTGGAGATGGATTTGGAGTCGGCTACTTTTAGTGTGGGTTCTGTCAGTAAGCCAGTTGGCAACCCATTGAGTGACGTAGGGATTAATGTTTATCTATGATTCCAGAGTAGAGGATGGTGTCAAAGGCCTTGGCGATGTCCAGATAGGCTGTGTGAACTGCCTTACCTTCGTCCATGGCTCTGGAGGCTAATTCGAAGAAGTCAATCAGGTTCAGGAGACAAGATCGGCCCTTCACAAAGCCAAACGGGAAGGGGGCCAGTGTTTTAAGGTTGCCAATGTCTGTTTATAAGTTCCATGATAATACGTTCCATGGCCATGCAGATCAGGCTCATCAGACTGATGGGGCGGTAGTTCCCGGGTTCCAAGGTGGAGCCCCCCTTGTGGAGTGGGATAACTGTAGCTGTGCACCACTCACTGGGCATGAAGCCTGAGGTGAGGGTATGATTAAACATGACACTTAGGTGAGGTGCCAGTTAATTTTGTAGTTCATGTAGTACCATAGCTTGGGATGTCATCTGGTCCCATGGATGCTGTATTCTTAGCTTTTGAGTGTGCGTTTTTTACCTGTGTGGCTGTTACCAGAATTTAGCAATCTTCTTCGAGTGTATTCACTGTTGCAGTCATTACATTTGGGTAATCTACTGGCAGGTTGCCCTCAGTCGGCCTGATTAACAAAGTCTTGGATCATGCGTCGGTTGCTGTCCCTTCTTCCATGGTCAGGTCGTCAGGGGTATAAAACATGCATCAGATGCCATTACATCAGTTTTTCTTGCCCCAGATGTCAGGTGCCCCCCTAATGGGGAGCAAATAAAATTAAAAACACAAAAATATACCTCCAACCAAAAGCAAATACACCAAAAAGGCTTTTAAGCATAGTAAAAGAAGGTAGAGGTACAGCCAGAGAAAAGTAGGGGGCTGGAGGGAGGGTAACCAGGACTGCAACAGTGAATACACTCAAACATCTACATTTATGGTAAGTGTACACAACTGTACTATGTTGTTCTTGTTTCACTGTTGCAGTCATTACATTTGGGTAGATTCCCAAAGCTATGGTTGGGAGGGGGAGTTTATACAGCATTAGAGTCAGCTATAAGGCCCTGCAAAACAGAAGTGGCAAAGCCAGTTCTGGATTTACAGAAAATTTGTAAATGATAATGCTTGGTGAAAGTATGTACAGAACTCCTGGTAGCAGCTTCTAGACTATCCCTGGTAGGAACACCTCTGAGAAAGGCTGCAGAATTAGATGCAGCCCTGGTGGAGTGAGATCTGATCCCCTGGGGAATAGGTTTTCCATGGTGCTTATAGCAGAAATGAATGCAATGGCTTATCCATTTAGAAATGGTTTGTTTTGAAACAGCCTTCCCCTCTGCCCCTGCAGCAAATGCTATCAGCAATTGTTCAGATTTTCTTCGAGATTTGGTCCTGTACAAGTAGAATCTAAGTTGCCTGTGCACATCCAGGGAATACAGAATCTGTTCCCCTTTGTTCTGTGGATTGGGAAAGAAGGTTGGCAAATGAATGGACTGATTAAGAGCCAAACTGGAAACCACCTTGGGTATGAAGGATGGATTGGTCCTCAGAGATACCCTGTCCGCATGAAAGATGATGAAAGGCTCCTCTGCCATAAGGGCCTGTAATTCAGATATTCTTCTAGCTGAAGTGATTGCTAAAAGGAAGGCTGTTTTCCAAGAAAGAAATTTTAAGTCTGCAGTAGCAGCTGGCCCAAAAGGAGGTAGAGTGAGTTTTTCCAAAACAAAGTTAAGCTCCCAGGAAGGGGCTTTCCTGGGTGGTCTCAAGTTCTTTGCCCCTCTGAGATACTGCTTGAGCAGAGGATGAGAGAAGAGGGGTGGTTCTGTGTTATAGTGAGCTGAAATAGCTGAAGCGTGGATTTTAATAGAGGAAAAAGACGGGCCCTTGTAAAGCATCTCAGTTAAGTATTACAAAATCTGAGGTAAATTGGGCGCTGCTGTGCTCATCCCTAAAGATTGGTTCCAGGCACAGAATATTTTCCATTTGTCAGCATAAGATTTTCTAGTACTAGGTCTTCTCGCCTCCAAGATGACATCCATCACAGGTTTGCTGAGGGATGATAAGGGTGAATTTAAGTGATTAGCCAGGCTGCAAGATTCAATGTTGGAAGCTGAGGGTGCAGAATTTGGTTCTCCTGCTGAGACAGCAAGGAAGGGGTCTGTGGCAGGTGCCATGGAGATATCTGTGACACACTGCGCAGGACTGGGTACCAGTGTTGGCGTGGCCAGTCTGGAGCAATCAAAATCATTATTGGTTTGTCCTGTTTGACTTTTAGCAGAACTTTGGAGAGCAGAGGCAGAGGGGGAAAGGCGTAAGCTGATAGGTTTTTCCAGCTGAAGGAGAGAGCATCCACTTTCCAGGCTTTTTTGTGGGGAGTCCTTGTGCAAAACTTGTCCAACTGGTAATTCTGGGGGGAGGCAAATAGATCTATGTCTGGGCTCCCCCATTTGCTTGACAACATGTTGAAAATCTGTGGTTCCAGTTTCCACTTGTGTGTGTCCATGAGATTTCTGCTTAGTCTGTCTGCCAGTGTATTCAATTTTCCTGGCAGAAATTGAGCTTTTAGGTGCACTTGGTAGCTCAAGGTTTTGTTCCACAATGCCATGGCTAGTCTGCAGAGGGAGTAAGAATGTGTACCCCCCTGCTTGTTTATGTACCACATAACCGTGGTGTTGTCTGTCTTTACCATTAGTTGTCCTGGAAGAATGAAGTCCTTGAAGGCTGTCAGAGCATTCTATACCGCTAACATTTTTTTTTGATTGATATGTAGGTGCATTTGATTTGGGTTCCATTTGCCATGAATCCACTTTCCTGCCAGGTGAGCCCCCCATGCATAGTCTGATGCATCTGTAGTTACGGTTTGGGTGGCAGGGGGGTAGTGTGAATGGCAGTCCCTTGTTTTGGTGGCAGGCCTCTGCCCACCATAGGAATTCCAGGCGTAGGCAAGGTATGATAGGAATCACTGTTTCCAGGCTGTGACAATTTTGACTCCATAGACTTTTTAAGTACCAATGTAGTTTCCTCATATGCAGTCTTGCATATGGAATTAGAAGAATGCAGGAGGCCATGAACACCAAGGCTTGCAATATTTGTCTTGCAGATAGCAGGGTTTTTGTGGCCTCTTGTTTGAAGTAAGTTACCAATTGAATTTGCTTCTTTGGCGTGAGGAAAGCCATCTGGGAAGTTGTATTCAAGCTTGCACCCAGGAATGTAATCTGTTGAGAGGGTACCTGTTGTGATTTCTTTTCATTTATGGTGTACCCCAGACAAGTTAGAACCCTTTTTACAAACGCCAGATGATTTAGAAGTATGCCCTGGTTTTCTGCCTGAATTAGACAATCGTCCAGGTATGGATATATTTGAATATTTATTTGCTTGCAAAATGCAATAACTGGAGCCAGGCACTTTGTGAATACCCTGGGTGCAGTAGACAAGCCAAAGGGCAGTGCAGAGAACTGATAATGCAAGTAGCCTGCTTTGAAGCGTATGTATCTTCTGCAAGATTCCCTGATTGGGATGTGCAGGTATGCTTCTTTTAAATCTAGAGTTGCCAACCAGGCATCTTTGCCTAGCATAGGAAGTAACTGGTGAAGAGTCAGCATCTTGAACTTTGGAATGCCCAGAAAGGTGTTTAGAGTAGACAGATCCAGAATTGGGTGCCATGATTTGTCTTTTCTGGGTATCAGAAAAAGTCTGGAATAGAAACCTTGTCCCTTTTCCTCTTCTGGTACTGGTTGAATAGCCCCCATGTTTAAGAGGGAAAGTACTTGTTTCTGAGCCTCTGCCCACTGATTTGGGGGCAGGTCTGGCCACCCGTTTGGTGTTGGCAACATGTGGAAATGAAATCCGTATCCTTGGGATACTACATTTAAAACCCATTTGTCCTGGGTTAGGCGTTCCCAGTTCTTTGCATGAAGAGCAATCTTTCCCCCCAGAGGGGCGGCTAAAAGGTAAGTGCTTGGTAATTTTAAAAGGAAGTAATTGAGACTGTTTACCATAGGGGGTGTCTTGTTATTTCAGATTTGGAAGTGAAGGCCCACCATTGCTTAGATCTGAGAGTACCCTGGGACTGAAACCTGGCGCTTTTGGTTTGTTTGGGTTTGGCTTGAGAGGATCTGGAAGGAGCTGAAAAAAACCACTTCTTAGTAGGCCAATGCCTACTAAATCTTGGAGGAAATTGCACTTGTAAGAAATCTTTAACAGTTTGCATAGATTTAGCTTTATCTTCCATCTTTTTTAGAACTTCTTCAGCCTTATTGCCAAACAGGCGGTCCTGATTTAAAGGAGCATCCAACAATTTCCCTTTAACATGATCAGGCAAAGATTGCTCCTTAAGCCAAGCATGCCTTCTAAGCACAGACCCAGTAACAGCAGCCCTGCACGAGGCCTCTAAAGAATCAAAACCACATTGAAAAGTATGTTTTCCAACGTGTTCAGCAGAATGCAATAAATCCTATAAATCTTTATTTTCCACACAGTCAGGAATCACCATCATTTTCTGTTTAAGCAGTCCAATAGTATGCTGTTGAGATTTTAACATATGAAACTGGCAGTTTAAAGCCCTGATTGTCAAGGTTGCAGAAGTATAAACCTTCTTACCCCATCTATCCAGCGCCCTGGAGTCTGTATCAGAAGGGGTAGGATTTTTAGCAGTAGAAGCCTTAATGCCCTTGGGCCCCTGAGAAATGGTTTCTGGATCTGCAACAGGATTTTTGAAAAGGAACTTATGTGACTCAGGAACCCTGTAGTATCGGTCAGGTTTACTAGGAGCCGGAGGCAGGGAATCAGGGGCCATACTGGATTCCAAAAACACATTAACAACAATGTCTAGTACAGGAGGTATAGCCAAAGGCCTATGCTGAGGTAAAAAGAAATCCCTAAGCCTCTTTTTTGAATCAGAAAATTCCTGACTTTCCCAGTGGAAATGCTCCCTTAAGGTATGTAAAGTTTCCCCAAAAGAAAAATCCTCAGGAGGGGAATGGAATCCTCTGCGCCCGAATCCTCATAAGTAGGTATGGACAAATCCAGGTCATTAGAGGAGTCAGAAGAAACAGAAATCTGATCAGAAGATTCATAATCAAACTCGGCCCTAGGCCTCTTAGAGGAGGGGGGGGGAGTTGACTACCCCTGATTAGAGTAATTAAATCTTCAGCCATTTTGATCATATGTTTTTTAGGCATAGGGTCCTGAACATGTGGCCTGGGCATTGGTTTTAAGACGCAGATTCAGATTTAGACCTTAGTAATGAAGGTGGAGTCGGTTTAATATGCAAGTCTGTAGGCCTGAATACACCCCCAGAAGCTGGTGCCTGCACAGCGGCTCCGGACCCACCCAAGGTAGACATATCCATGGGTTCCATAGGTGAAGCATCTCGTGGCATACCGGACTCCGAATGGGTCTCAGTAGAGGCCTGCGAATCAGAATTAGCGGGCATCAGGGGCTGCAAAAGCACGCAAACTGGCGACTGGCTTAGGAGAAGTGTAGTCGGCAATTTTGGACCTCGGCGGCCTGTTTCTGTCTTAATCTTTGCGTTTTTTCGGAATCCCGGTAGTCAGATGGCTAACCGACAACATTTCTGGATAATTAAACCGAGAACCGAAATACTTAGAGGCAAAAATATACAGAAGACGGATAGTGCGCTGATTAAATAAAGCACAAAACAGACAGCAAGGTACGTTGTGGTCAGGGCCTAGGCAAGGAATACAGTACGAATTAAAATCTTTGTGTGAGGTATTTGCTTTCCACAAGTAATGCAATTAATAACTTTTACTGACATTGGTAAGGAGCAAGAAAAAGTTTCCCCAACGGGGTACTTAGCTTTAAGTTGAAGACTTCGGTTCTGAAACTTGAAAATGAAAATTTCAGGAGTCGGCCGACCGGCACTTGTGAACTGCTTCTGCTTCGGGCACCGCACGGCAAGAAAGACTGATGTAATGGCGTTGGATGCATGTTTTATACCCCTGACGACGACGTCATGGAAGAAGGGACAGCAACCAACGCAGGACCCAAGACTTTGTTAATCAGGCCAACTGAGGGCAACCTGCCAGCAGATTATCCAAATGTAATGACTGCAACAGTGAAACACGAAGAACATCCTGGTTTATGTTTGCCTCAGAAGCAACATTGGGCAGGAAGGAAGGGTTAGTATGGAAAATAAATAGAAGTTATGTTCTTACCATAACGTTCCATGTTAGTGTCTTCGAGAGTTGGTTCCACGGCTCGAGGCTCCCCTATATCCCACACAATGCGGCGCGAGTTACCTCCTCATCTGTTTGTAAGCTAACCCAACAGAATATAGTAAGAACAACTGTAACACAGAACAACACTCTAACAACAGGAAGAAAAAGAGAAGGAAGGTGACTCCCCGAAAATATGCCCAAAGGCATATGTTTTAAGAAGAAGGTGGTAGAAAGAGGGTAGAAAGAGAGGTCACTCTGTCCTTCTAGGCTGGGTCTGGGCCAGAGGGAGAGGAAGAGAGAAGCGAGAACATGGTGCTGGATGGGACGGCGTCCCTACCACCTTGTCGGGTGGCCTAGCGGAACACAGACTCCCAGTGAGACCAAAATTAGCTCTATGTCTGATGTCTAATCCAATATAATGGGAAATATAAGTGTGAAAAGTAGCCCAAGTAGTAGCAGCACAAGATGGTGTCAATAGAGTGTGTCTGGAAGGCTGAAGTAGCCAAAGCTCTGAAGTATGGGCTTTTCTGGTGGAATGCAGTTTTGTGTCCTTATGAAACACAAGGTAAGAGCGACAACTGAGTGCTTGAAGTTCTGAAATTCTTCTAGCTGATGTGTGATAGCCAGAAAGAGAGTTTTCCATGATAATAACTTTAAGGAACATGAAGCTGCAGGTGAAGGGGGAAGAAAATCAGAGAAGCAAGAATTGTCCCAAGGAGAAGGAGGGAAGGGGGAGAAGGAGGAGAGAAGAAAAAGAAAACTCAAAGAAAAAGGCCTTTCAGGTGCATGGGTTAGGGCAAGAAAGGAATTCAGAAATACCCACATGGAAATTAGAAATAGCTGCCAAGAGTAGATAAGCGTTCACTTACTCAAATAAAATCTTTGGTGGAAAGATTTATGGAAGCTATCAATATATCTCTACAGAGAGAGATAATTGGAAGAAACCTATGGCTAGGTTGAGTGGAGGAACCAAGCAGTGAGAGGTTCAGAGGCTGATGAGCTGACCGACTGATGGATCAGGAAGATCTGGAACTCCAGATTTGAGGCCTTCTGGCTGATGGCTTTCCTGTATTGCTTGAGAGATCAGTGGGAAGGAAATGCATACAAAAGTCAGGAGTTGGAAACTGGAGCGGACTAAGCTGGGCCTTGGCCTGGTAAAGGAGGTAGTAAATATAGCACTGCACTCTCTGTGCTGTTGCTTTTTTGGGGAGTAGCAAAAGATGCCCAGCAAGGAAAACCCTCTCTCACTAATCTCTCACTCAGAGATCTTTCAGAGGAGACTCGTGAGGCATCGAACTTGTCCTGGTTCTCTGGACCCCTCTCTGCCTAGAGGGGCGTCTACCATTGTTGTTCCCCCCCTGCCTCTGGCGAGAACCCGACTCTGTCTCAGAAGTTCTTTCACTTGTGGACCAAAAGAGATGATCCATCAAAAAGGGAGTTCGCGGAAGTCTTGAAAGAAAGGTTCCAGCAAGTGCATATAGTCGCATCCAGAAGCGTGCCTCCCCTGTTCCTCTACTGTGTTCCTTCGGCTCATGCGGCCTCTGGGCCGGAGGAGGGAGGGATGGAAATACTCAGAATCATCCAGATCTGTGTCGGCGTGATAGACTCAGGTGAGTCAATGTGCTTCCTTCAGAATGCACTTCCTCTTCGAGGGGGCTGCCAAATCAGGAGAGGCCTCGGAAGGAGAGGAAAATCCCACAGGGGGGAGGAGTGAGGGTCTGCTCTCGTCCGGGATGAGATGAGGGTGAGTAGAGCTTACCCTGAGAGCAGAGGGAGGGCTGGGGGCTACAGGCCGAGAAGAGCCAGGCTCACCACACCTCGCATGACTCCATGACTTCCCTGTCAGGCAGAGCCAGAGGTCCCGCCCCGAGGGAGCTAAAGAGCCCCTCGGCACCCCGGCGCTGGCTCCGATGCGTGTCCGAGCGAAACTTCACTAGTGCGAAGCACCGAGAGAGAGGGGGGGGGACAAGGGTCCGATCACACTCACCCCCTCGCGACGAGGCGAAGTCCGGCGGAGATTCCCCATGGAAGAAACGGAGGCGGCGGCGGAGCCGGGCGAAATTGTCTCTGACGTGACCACAGTCTCGGTTCAAGCCTCTCAAAATGAGCTTTTTTTTTCTTTCCTGCAGGACCCTGGGGCTGAAGCCATGGCGGCAGCAGACACCTGCAACTGGTGAACACAAACACACCTCAAACACACCAGTTATACCCTGTCAAAAAAAAACACAATTATAAAAAATATATAAAAAAAATAAACAATAAGCAGTAGTGTACTACACACACTAGGGAAGAACTAAAAGTTCTTTTTTGACAAGAAAGCGGGAAGAAATAGGTTTGGGGGGAGAGTTTAAAGGAACTACAATTTAGGAATAACTAAAACTAAAAAAAAAGGAGGAAACAAGACATAAATTAAAAGCTAAAAACGGAACTTTCCTTGCAGAAAAACAAATCTGGGTCATTACAAGACAAAGCCATGATTCAGACATTCTTTTGGTCAAGTTAATGGCCACCAAGAAAAGTCTTCCTGGTCAGAAACTTTACATCAATGTTAGCTGAAGGCTTGAATGGGGGAGACTAAAGCTTGTAGAACCAAACTGAGATCCCAGGGAGCAAGAGGATTCTTGACAAGACAAAGACGAAAGGTACCTTTTAAAAAGGCCTTGTACAACTTAGATGAAGCAAGAGAGGAAGAATTTTCCCCAATGTGGAAATTGGAAATGGCTGGCAATTGCACTTTCACAGCAGAAAAACTAGCTCTTATGAAAAATAGAAGCCAAAAAATCCAAAACACCAGGAACCGGAGCTGTAAAAGGGTCCAGATTGTACTGATGAGCTCAGAGAACCTCTTCCACTTGTCATTGTATAATTTCCTTGTGAATGATTTATGTGCTGCAATTAAAATTTTTCAAACTGGGGAAGGGATCCAGTGTCCACAGTGGACAGACCAGGTGAGACCAAAGGAAGGGAAACTAAATTTGTCAAGGCCAAAAGGGAGCAATGAGGATCACTTGGCACTTCAACCTCTGAGCTTTTTGCAGGAACTTGGGAATGAGGGGAAGAGTAGGATAGGCATAAAGCAGACTGGGGGGAAACCAAGCATGGGCTAGAGCGCATCTCACTACGACTGTCCTTGAGGAGGGATCAGGGCAAAAAACATGCTGCACTTGGTGTTAGAGGGAGATGCAAAGACATCACAGCAAGGCTGACCATCTCTGGAAGATCACATTTGCCACTGAAGGATTCAGAGACTAATCGTGAGGCATCACAATGGTCGTTTTGAGCCTGCCACCAGGATGTTTGACTTTCCCAGAATGTGCGTTGCTACGAGAAAGCAGTTGGAAGAGATCGCCCATTGTCACAGCCTCATGGCCTTTCAATGCAAGGGGTACGACCTGGTTCCTTCCTGTTTGCTGATGTACCAGACCAGTGACATGTTGTCCTTCTGAATTGTAACAGTTCTGGAGGGAAAAGAGGAATGAAGGGCTTTCAACACAAGAAGCATCACTCTCATCTCTAGAACTTTCACAGGAAAGTTGGTCTCTAGGGTTGACCACAAGCCTTGGACTGTTTGTCCCAGATAATGTCCCCCCTGCCCACACTGGGATGCATCCATGATCACAGTTGCCTTGGAAGGGAAGGATGAACAGGCAGACCTGAAGGAGGTTCTCAAACTGAAGCCACCACAGGAGAGATTGTTTGCATGTTCGGGAAAGATTCTGATCAGGTAATTCGATGGATACTGAAGGAGGGACCACTGGACCACCAAGGTGCACTGAAGTACTCTCATATGAAGGCAAGCTACTGGCACCAGAGTAATCATGGCAGTCATGGACCCAGGGATGCCAGAGTTCTTACGGGACAGGTAGGGACAAAGAAAGGGCCTTCAAACCAAAAAAAAAAGGTCTTTAATGCGGACCACCTTGCAGTTCCACATAGCTCCATGTTTGGCAATTTTTGATTGGCCCCATATGCCAGTATACAAGCCAATCAAAAAATCTCTGAAGTACAGGCTAACACAAACGGTCTTCGGCTAACGAAGTTCGCAGATGACTGCAAACTAGGAGCCATAATCGAAACTCCTAATGATGTGGACATCCTACAAAAGGGCCTCACTGAGACAGATGCCTGGTGTCAAAGCCATGGCCTCAAGCTCAATGCCAAAAAGTGCATTGTCATCCCCTTTGGTAAAAACTCTGTACCCATGAACTTAACACCGAAAGTGTGATGAGAGAACCTTGGGACACAGGTGGACAGTCGTCTCTCCTTTGATAATTACATAGCCGCAGTAGTCAGGAAATCCTTCTACGTGGCACACTTCATCACAAAAGGTTTCTCATCCAGAAAAAAAGAGGTCATTGTTTCGCTCTACTCATTAGACCCATTATAGAGTACAATACCCCTTTTGGTATGTACCTTAAGACATCTACAACTGGAAAGGCCGCAGAAATACCTCACAAAGAGGATTACCAGCCTCAGATGTCCTACGCAGACCGTCTCAAAAAACTCCAGCTTTACTCCATCGCATATCGCCTACTCAGAGGTGATCTCTGCCTAACATACAAAGCTATGTCAAACTCAGAGCTGTTGGACATGCTCCACTTAAAAGAAATCCCAATCCCTCCTTGCTACACGCTCTAGGGACCTAAATCTTGTTACCACAACAAGCAGAACATGTCGTAGGGATAGATTCCTGTCCCAGAGACTTCCCATACTCTGGAACAAACTACCTATGTCAAACAAAGCTCCTCATTAGCACTCGAGAGACTGGATGGGAAATGGGAAATTCACCCCGGGGATCACTTCTGTGGCTCTGCTCGACAGTGGCACAGGAAATAATTTTCTTGGGTGGCAAAAGCCAGGGTACCCTTTTGGCTGGGCTTGCATAGGCCCTAGGGCCGATAGCCTAGTACCTACCTATGAATCTATGAACCTGTGTCCCTGCTGGACAGGGGAAACAGGTGCTGACTGAGGGAACACGGGTGAAATTCTTGGCTAGGCTTATAAGGGCCTCTGGGCCAATAGCCTAGTATCATCCTATGAATCAAATCTGAAGAGGCCAATAAGGGGCAAACAGGAGGACTGTGTTCTTCAATCTAGATGCTTTCTGGAGAAACACTGGGGGGTAAAGCATAGAGGAGACATGAGGGCCAATAGTGGAGGAGAACATCTCTTGGTCATGCCGCCGGTCGGGGGATCAGGGCAAGGAATGTGCTGTACTTGCTGTTGAGGGGAGATGCAAAGAGGTCGCAGTAAGGTTAGCCTCACTGGCAGAATATCTTTTCCACAGCTCTCATGTTGAGAGACCACTTACTAGGCAATAAAATGGACCTGCTCAACTTGTCAGCTCATCTTTGATTTCATAGGTTCATACTAGGCTATCTGCCCTAGGGCATTTATAAGCCTAGCCAGAGTGTGTTTGGCTTTCGCCACCAATTTTAAATGAATTTTGCTATGCCCTTTTTCGAGGTTAGTATACTGTGCCTCTGTCTAACAGTGACACAGAAGTGATACCCGGGGTAAACCTACGATCTCCCATCCACTCATCAAGATTCCTCTTGAAGAGAGTCAATGAAGGACTCTGCCTAACCTGGACTGGGATTTTATTCCAGAGTGAAGGGAGCCTCTGGGTTATGAATCTGTCCCTCCAGCATGTCCTATTTATTTCAGTGCTGAGGTTCAAGTCTCGAGTCGTGGCTCGATGGGATTTGGATTTTCTCAGGTGCAGCATGTCCATTAATTCGGGTTGGACATGGCTTTATACGTCAGGCACAGATTGCCTCTGAGCAGGCGGTATGCCACTGAGTAGAGCTGGAGTTTCTTTAACCGGGCAGCATATGGCATCTGTTTGAGCACTTTGATCCTCTTGGTGAGGTACTTTTGGGGTCTTTCCAGTTGCTGCTGGTGTCTGGTAAGGTACATCCCAAAAGGGGCACTGTACTCAATTATGGGCCTGATGAGGGATGAGTAAAGAGGCACGATGACCTCCCCTGATCTAGATGTGAATCCCTTCATGATTACGTAGGCTATATAAAATGTTCTTCTAACCACTTTGGCCATGTGGTTGTCAAATGAGAGATTGTTATCAACTTGGGTTCCCAGGTCCCTAATTACTTTTTTCTGTACTTAATGGATTACCACCTATGTGGTAATTTGTGGGCACTTTGTTTTTGCCAAAGGGGATGACTATACACTTTTTGGAGTTTAGCCTGAGGCCATGGCTCTGGCACCAGTTGTCTGTTTCTATGAGGCCCTTTTGGAGGATGCTTGTGTCGGCTGGAGAGTCGATTATGGCACCCAGTTTGCAGTCATCTGCGAACTTGGTCAGCCACAGTCCTTCCGTGTTGGCCTGGAAAATATGAAGGAGAAATATATACTGAACAAGAGAGGTCCCAGGACTGAGCCTTGTGGGACGCCACTTGTAATGGGTTTGGAGTCTGACATGGCTCCAGCAATTCTAACCATGTGGGTTCTGTCCTTGAGCCAGTTTGCAACCCATCTAGTGACATAGGGGTTTATATTTAAGCTGGTGAGCTTATCTATAATGCCTGAGTGGAGTATTGTATGGAAGGCTTTTGCGAGGTCCAGGTAGGCTGTGTGGACCGCCTTCCCCTCGTCAATGGCCTTGGTGACTGTTTCAAAGAAATCGACCAGGTTTAAGAGGCAGGATCTGCCCTTAAAGCCGAACTGGGTAGGGATCCAGTGTCTGTAGGTCCCAAATATCTTTATTTATGAGGTCCATGATGATCCTTTCCATAGCTTTGCAGACCAAGCTAGTCAGGTTTATGGGGCGATAGTTTCCAGGATCCGTTGAGGCACCACCTTTGTGGAGAGGGACCACTGTTGCTGTACGCCACTCTTTGGGTACATATCCTGTAGTAAGGCTGAGACTGAACAGTAGATTTATGTTTGGGTTTAGCTCTTCTTGGAGTTCATGTAGGACGCAGCCCAGGACACAGTCTGGTCCCATTGATATTGTGTTTTTTGCTTTGGAGAGGGCGGCTCTTACCTGAGCATCTGAGATGTCAGGGGGGCAGCACTCTGCTGGGATAGATATTTGCCCTTTTGGTGGGGAGGTGGGGAGTTTGCACTGAACCTGTCAGCTAGAATGTTGGCAATGTCTGTGGGTTTGGTGTATTTTTTGTCATTTTGGACTAATTCTGAGCATATCTGGGAATTCCCACCCAGGTTCTTAACATAACTAAAGAAAGCCTTGTGATTATCCTTAGTGTCCTGTGCAATTTTTCTCTCAAAGCTGGCCTTAGACGATTTTATGAGTGCCCATAGTTTTTTGCTAATACTGATCAGAGATGCCTTCCCTTTTTGGGATTTTGCTCTATCATGTAGTAGCTTCCTCCTTCTATTGTATAGTTTGTTTATGGCTGGGGTCCACCAGACAGGGCGTCTGCCTTTGGGATCGCATGATCCATGCATTCCTGAAGGTGTTCATAGAATGCGTTTATAAAGGATTCTGCGGTCTGGGCCGTATTTCCCACAGGCCCGGGGGCTTTGAAGGATTCCACCTCGGTTTTGAGGAGTGTGAAATTTGCTTTAGAGAAGTTTTCCACTGTGGTTTTCTGGGCAGGGGGTGGGGTCAAGATGTGTATATCCAGTGAGATTAGTTTATGGTCTGATCTTACCAGTGAGGGATACACTTCTGGTCTGGAGCACAGAGTCCCCATGTTGGTGATGATCAGGTCCAGTATGTTTTCCCCTCTTGTGGGAGTGGTAACAAGTTGTTCCATAGCATTTGAGTTCATAAATTCTAGGAACCTTTGGGCTAGGGTGTTGGAGCTAGAGTAATGCTCCCAGTCTATGTTTGGGTAGCTGAAGTCGCCCAATATAATGGTGTTTGGAGAGACCTTCATATTTTCCAGTGTTCTCAGGAAGGCCGAGTGGGGTTCCTGGGTTTGGGAGGGTGGTCTGTAGCAGGCTATAAACTGGAAGGCAGTTTTACCCACTGTTAGTTGCACATGGATAGTCTCTGATGCTTCGTGCTGTGCCACCAACCTGGAGGTGTGGGTATCTTTGACGAATATTGATACTCCCCCTCCTTTTGTGGTTCGGTCCAAGTTTTGGGGCCGAAAAGCATGGTATGAGGTATAACCTGGTAGTGCTGGGGTGCTCTCGGGAGCCTTGAACCAGGTTTCTGTTACTGCACAGATATCGATGTTTTCCATGGCATGCACACCCACTACTATCTCTCAGAGCTTCTCAACACAAAGGGTAAAATGTGGTTCCTCCTTGTTTGTTAATATACCAGACCACTGACATATTGCCCGCTTGAATCACAATAGTATTGAATCACAATAGTACAGGAAGCAAGTGTGCATCTTGGAAGGCCTGCTACACTAGAAGTGCTGCTCTAATTTCTAGGACATTGATGTATGTATGTGTGTTGTGCTCCTCAGTGGACCAGGTGCCTTGGACTATCTTTCCCAAGAAGTGTCCCAACGCAATTTAGAAAGCGTCCCTGGTCACTATTGTTTGGGGCCGAGAAAGAATGAAAATCTGATCTGAGTAAATCCATCATAAAGTACAGTTTTGTACCTACCATAAATGTAGACGTTAGAGTGTTCACCCTGCTGCAGTCATCACACTTGGGTTATCCTGTCATCAGGCGGTCCCGCAGTCGGACTGAATTCCAAAGTCTTGGTCTGGTGTCGGTTGCTGTCGCTTCTTCCCTGACGTCAGTGCGCCAGGGGTATATAAGAAGCATCCGACGCAATTTTCTTCAGTTTTTCTTGCCCGAGATGTCAGGTGCCTCCCCCAATAGGAGGTCACTACATAGTATCAAAAAATAAAAGTGAAGCACAAATAAAACATACTTCCAGCTATAAGCAAATACACCACAAACATTGTATCAGGTTTAAAGGCATAGAAAGGTTTCAGCTAGATCAGAGGGGATGGAGGGAGGGTAACCTGGACTGCAGCAGGGTGAACACTCGAACATCTACATTTATGGTAGGTACAAAACTGTACTATGTTCATCGTGTTACCCTGCTGCAGTCATCACACTTGGGTTGAATCCCAAAGCTAAGGATGGGAGGTGGAATCAAACAGGGTTAGAGGAGGCTAGTAGGCCCTGCAAAACTGCAGTGGTGAAGCCAGCTCTAGTCTTAGAATATAGAGGTAAGTGGTAGTGTTTGGTGAAGGTGTGTACTGAACTCCAAGTTGCAGCTTCCAGAATATCCTTGGTTGGCACTCCCCTGAGGAAGGTTGTAGATGTAGCTGCTGCCCTGGTGGAGTGGGGCTTTATGCTAGCAGGAACTGGTTTTCCATGATGGGTGTAGCAAAAACGTATGCAATGTCCTATCCATTTTGAAATGGTCTGTTTTGAGATAGCCTTTCCTTGTGATGCTGTAGCATAGGATACAAAGAGCTGGTCAGATTTTCTGATAGCCTTAGTTTTATCCAATTAGTAACGTAGTTGCCTGTGAATGTCCAAGGAGTGCAGGAGTCTTTCACCTTTGTTCTGTGGATTTGGGAAAAAGGTGGGTAAATGGATGGTTTGATTTTAGAGCCACACTGGATACTACCTTTGGCATAAAGGAAGGGTTAGTTCGTAGAGACTCTGTCTTGATGAAAAATGTGGAAAGGCTCCACTGCCATTAGTGCCTGTAGCTCTGAGAGTCTTCTGGCTGAAGTAATTGCTAGCAGCAGGGCAGTTTTCCATGATATAAACTTTAAATCAGCTGAGAAAGCTGGCTCAAAAGGTGGAAGCGTAAGCTTTTCCAGAACAAAACTGAGGTCCCAAGTTGGCGTTGGTGCTCTCCTGGGGGGCCTTATGTTTTTGGCCCCTCTGAGGTACTGCCTTAGAAGTGGATGTGAAAATAAGGGAGGATCCGTGTTGTAGTGAGCTGAAATAGCTGATGCGTGGATTTTAATAGATGAAAAGGAAAGTCCTTTGTGTAACATCTCAGTTAAATATTGTAGAAACTGAGGTATGTCCGGCTCAAGGGGATTTTGACCTTTAGCTTGGTTCCAGGTGCAAAATCTTTTCCATTTGTCTGAGTAGGCTTTCCTGGTGCTGGGACTCCTGGCCTCCAGAATGACATCCATAATAGCTTGTGAAAGAGGAGCTGGCTGGTTGTTTAGGTGATTTGCCATGCAGCCAGATTTAAGGTCTTGAGCTGAGCTGGCTGTGTAGAATCTGATTGTCTTGCTGTGTGAGCAGATGAGGAATTTGTGGTAAAATCCATGGTGGGCCATGGGCCATGTTCCTTAGTAGTGGGTACCAGTGCTGGCGTGGCCAGTCTGGGGCAATGAGCATCATTTGTGGTCTCGCCATTCTGACTTTCAGCAGCACCTTTGTTAAAAGGGGCAGTGGAGGGAAGGCATATACTGTCAACATTTTCCAACTGAATGAGAGTGCGTCCACTTTCCAAGCTTGATGGTGGAATGTCCTTGTGCAAAATTTTGGTAGCTGATAGTTTTTGGGGTTGGCAACCAGGTCTATGTCTGGGCGCCCCCATTTTTGAGTCATCATTGCAAATACTTGTGGATCCAGTTTCCACTCGTGGGGATCCATGATGTTCCTGCTTAGGTAGTCTGCCAATGTGTTCTTTCTTCCTGGCAGGAATTGTGCTTGTAATTGAACTTGGTAAGTCAGTGCTGTGTTCCACAAGGTCATTACTTGCCTGCATAGAGTAGGAGTGTGTACCCCCTTGCTTGTTTATGTACCACATTACTGTGGTGTTGTCTGTCCGTATAATAAGTTGTCCTGGATGTAAGAGGTCCTTGAAGGCTGTCAGAGCATTCTGTTCAGCTAGCATTTCTTTTTGATTGATGTGCAGATATCTTTGATCTGTAGTCCATCTGCCTTGAACGCACTGCCCTGCCATGTGTGCCCCCCACAGGCATAGTCCGATGCATCTGTTGTCATAGTTTGCCTGGCTGGGGGTAAGGTGAAAGGCTGACCCTTGTTGAGGTGACATGCCTGTGACCACCACAGAAACTCCTGTTGAAGGCAGGGAATGAGAGGTATCATTATTTCCAAGATGTGGCTGTGTTGAGTCCATACGCTTTTCAGGTACCATTGTAATTTCCTCATATGCAGTTTTGCAAATGGTATTAGTAGTATGCAAGATGCCATGAATCCCAAGGCCTGCAGAATTTTTCTTTTTTTTTTGTTGCCATTATTTTTGAAGTATTGAGTTAGCTGTAGTTGCTTGTCTGGCGTGAGGTAAGCCATCTGGGCCGTTGTATTCAAGCTGGCACCCAGGAATGTCATGTTCTGTGAGGGCACTAGTTTTGATTTCTTTTTGTTTACTGTGTACCCTAGGCAACTTAGAAGGTGTTTTACAAATGCCAGATGTTGTAAGAGAATGTCCTTGCTTTCTGCTTGGATGAGGCAGTCGTCCAGGTATGGATATATTTGAATTCCTCTTTGTCTGCAGTATGCAATTACTGGTGCCAGGCATTTTGTGAAGACCCTGGGTGCAGTAGATAAGCCAAAGGGCAGTGCAGAGAATTGGTAATGAGTTGAACCTGCAATGAAACGGAGGTATCTTCTGCAATTTTGTCTGATAGGGACATGCAGGTATGCCTCCTTGAGGTCCAGCGTTACTAGCCAAGCCTTCTTGCCCAACATGGAAAGAAGCTGCTGTAGTGTTAGCATCTTGAATTTGTGTACTTGCAAGTAGGTGTTTAGAACTGAAAGGTCCAGAATGGGTCTCCATGCATTGTCCTTTCTGGGGACTAGAAAGAGCCTCGAGTAAAATCCTTGGCCTTGCTCCTTTGTAGGTACCAGCTGAATGGCCCTCATGTCCCTACAATTTGTTTTTGTGCCTCTTCCCATTGATTTTGTGGCAGGTTTGGCATTCCTTTTATCCTTGGCAAGGTGTGGAAATGGAATCTGTATCCTTGTGAGATAATGTCTAGGACCCATTTGTCCTTTGTGATGATGCGCCAGTTGTCTGCTAAAAGTGCTAATTTTCCTCCCAAGGGAGCTGCCAAGAGAGTTTTGCTTGGCAGTTTGAGGGCCAAGTCATTGTGTTTGTCTTCTAGTAGTTTGAGGCCTGTCTTCTCCTCCCTTCTGTGTTGCAGTGGCCCATTGGCGAGGTTTGTAAGGGATTTGTGCTTGACCTCTGCCCCTTGGGCGTCTGTATTTACCCCTCTGTGGTCTGTCAGAAGCTGGAAAGGACCAATTTTTTGTTGGCCAACTTCTGCTGAAGCGAGGGGGTTGTACCTGTAAGAAATCTTTGACTGTCTGCATAGACTTTGCCTTATCCTCCATTTTCTTTAAAACCTCTTCTGCTTTAACACCAAATAAGACATCCTGCTGTAAAGGTGCATCTAGTAATTTTGCTTTAACATGATCCGGCAGAGTCTGTTCCTTTAACCAAGCATGCCTACGTATGACAGACCCAGTAACAGCTGCTCTACAGGAAGCTTCCAAGGAATCAAATCCACATTGTAAAGTATGTTTGCCCACCTGTTCAGCTGCATGCAACAGATCCTGCATTTTCTTCAATTCAGACTGTTGAGTGTGTGTGCTCATCTTTTGTTTTAATTGCGACATTAGGAATTGCTGATATTTCAGCATGTGAAATTGACAATTTAATGCTCTCATAGCCAGAGTAGCTGAGGTGTAAACCTTTTTCCCCCACCTATCTAGTGCTCTGGAGTCCCTTTCAGAGGGCACAGGGTTTTTAGCCATAGAAGCCTTAGCCCCTTTGGGACCCTGGGAGATTGTTTCTGGGTCAGCAACAGGGCTTTTGTAAAGGAATGTGTGACTCAGGCACTCTATATCTGTCTGGTTTGGCTGGAGCAGGAGGCAGAGAATCTGGATTTATACTAGATTCTGAGTAAACATCATCCACAATGTCTAAAACTGGAGGGATAGCAAGTGGTCTGTGCTGGGGAAGTAAGAGAAACTCTCGGAGCCTTTTCTTTGAGTTAGAGTAGTCCTGACCTTCCCAGTGGAAATGTTCCCTCATGGTATGTAAGGTTTCCCCAAAGGAATAGTCTTCAGGGGGAGATGCTGAGGGAATGGAATCTTCAGCATCAGAATCTTCATAAGGGGGAAAGGAGTAATCCTGTTCCTCAGAGGAGTCTTAGGAAATAGAAACTTCATCAGAAGAGGCATAATCCTCCTCTTGTCTTGGCCTTTTGTCTGGGGGGGGGGGGGTTGGGAACCCCTGATCAAAGTAATCAAATCTTCAGCCATCTTAAGCATCTGTTTCTTAGGCATGGGGACTTGAACTGTAGACTGATGTACAGTCTTTTTAGGTTTTAAAGGAGTCTTAAGCTTAGCATAAGATTTTATGGTGAGAGTAGTCGGTCTAAAGACACCTTCTGTAACCGAAGGGGTTTCCACAGCACCGGCTTCTCCTTCTGCAATGGTGTTGGTAGGGGCTAAAGAAAATGGCTGTGTCAGCCTAGTGTACACTGCTTCAGAATCCGAAGCGGTCTGGGGTTCCAATTCTGTGGTCGCCAGTGGCTGCGTAGGCGCCTCACTGAAAACCGGAGAACCGGCGACCGGCCCAGCAGAGGCCTTGGATTCTGGCTTGGATCTAAGCTGCCTGTCTTTATCTTTGCGTTTTTTAAGCACGCCGGTAGTCGGTTGCTCGACGGCATAGTATAATTAAATTTCCTACCGAAGTAGTGTCGAGCGAAATCAAAGTGTCGCTTTATAGTTTGCTTATTGAACCTAGCACAAAACCGACAACCAGTGACGTCGCGGTCTGGGCCTAGGCAAGGGATACAATAAGAATGAAAGTCCTTATGAGGTATTTGCTTCCAATAAGAAATACAACTGTTAACTTTTTCTGACATCGGACTGAGGCAAGAAAAGGTTCCCCAACGGGGTACTTAGCTTTGAAGACTTTGGACTGAAACTCAATTCGAAAATCTCAGGTGTCGGCCGACCGGCACTTGCAAACTGCTTCTGCTTCAGGCACCGCGCGGCAAGAAAGACTGAAGAAAACTGCGTCGGATGCCTCTTATATACCCCTGGCGCACTGAAGTCAGGGAAGAAGCGACAGCAACCGACGCCGGACCAAGACTTTGGAATTCAGGCCGACTGCGGGACCGCCTGACGACAGGATAACCCAAGTGTGATGACTGCAGCAGAGTAACACGATGAACATCAGATTTTTGCATTCCTGAGTTACTCTGATCTGAGTAGACGAAGGCTGACAGAATAGACCACTGAGTCACTATAGTCCACTGAAGAATTCTCATGTGGTATCTTGCTCACGAAACCAGAACTATCACAGTGGACATTGACCCCAAGGCTTGGAGAATCAATCGAGCTGATAGAGAAAAACTTTGCATTATCTTTTTGATTTGAAATCAAATAGTCTGTACCCTTGGTACGGGAAGGGAGCCCGTTACTGATACATTATTGATCAATGCCCCTATGAACTCTAATACTTGAGATTGTTCTAGTTGAAATTTGTTGTGAATGATGGTAATTCCCAGGCAAGAGCACAGTTGGAGTACATAATCTTATGATTTTATTAGCAGATTCCTGGTTGGAGAGGTTATGAGCCAGTCATCCAAGTAAGGAAACACCTGAAATCCCTGCAGTCTCAAGTGGGCTGCTACTACTGCCATGCATTGTGAATACCCTGGGGGCTGTGGTGAGGCCAAAGGACAGAGCTCTGAAATGGTACTGACCGACTCCCAGCCAGAAGCGCAAGTATCCACTGGATCGTCTTCTCTCTCTCTTTTTTTTTTTTTTAAACACCTTTATTGAATTACCACTTGTGATACAGGCACTTTTACATTGATACAAAAATAATCAAACTGCATTAACAAGTTAAATTAACAAACATTATGCTTCACTGCTATATATCATACAACCTAAACAATGTTCATAAATTATTCAATTCCTGCCCCCTTTTTATCTACTGGATCTTCTGTTCATTCTTATGATAGTACGCATTCTGATCTACTGAGCACATCTAATCGTACTTGTGCAGGAAATGCAAAATGTACTGAACTGTGACCAACCAGAACTTGTGTACTGAACCAATTTGTTCAGATCCAAAACTGGTCTTCAGTTCCCTATTTTCTTCAGCACTAATAATCTTGAGTAGGTTCAGGACTCTTTCTAGTCTGGGGGGACTTTTTTTCTAGCAGCTTTTTTATTTCTAGAGCTGCTGCTTTCCTCTGACTGGGTGGAACATCGGGAATTTTGTTTACCGTTAAAGGGGGGTGGGTATTATATAACCTCTGGAAATAATCCCTGTACCCATGCATATTTTGGAATTTCTAGCCAGAAGCTCTGGTGCAGGAATAGATGAACCCCGACTACCTCCAGAGGTGGACAAAATCAGGCCTCCTTTCAGGAGTGCTGGTAGAATCTACCAGAGGAAATGTTCCTAGATCCTTTGTTCTGTGAGCCTTCTCTGACACACGGGCAAGTGTCTTCCATTAGAGTTCCCCCCTCTGCCCCTGGGGTAACTATCTCCATGTAGATCATAGAAATTTTCGGAAAGTACAGTTTTGTACCTACCATAAATGTAGATGTTCGAGTGCTCATACAGCTGCAGTCATTACAGATGGGGTTATCCTGCAGTCAGGCGGGTCCTCAGTCGGCCGAATTCCAAAGTCTAGGTCCGGCGTCGGTTGTCGTCGCTTCTTCCGACGTCAGTGCGGCAGGGGTATAAAAGAGGCAGCCGACGCCATTTTCTTCAGTTTTTCTTGCCCCAGATGTCAGGTGCCCCCAGAAGGAAGGCAAAACATAATGTTATGCAAACATGCAATATAGATAAATCAAAAAACAGTAGTTGCAAGCAAATACACCATAAAAGAATACCCCAAATAGGTTGTATGATAAAGGTGTTTGTCATAAGGCCTGTCCTAAGAGGGGACGGAGGGGGGGGTAACCTGGACTGCAGCTGTATGAGCACTCTAACATCTACATTTATGGTAGGTACAAAACTGTACTATGTTCATCGTGCATACAGCTGCAGTTATTACAAATGGGAAGAATCCCAAAGCTAAGTAAGGGTGGTAGGCACTAAGTGGAACTAGGAGCGAGGATGCCCTGCAAGACTGCTGTGGCAAAACCCACTAGATTTTGCGTATAGTGGAAGGTGGAAGTGCTTGGAGAAAGTGTGCACTGAACTCCAAGTAGCTTCTTCCAAAATGTCCTAGGTAGGGACCCCCTGAGGAAAGCTGCAGAGGTAGCTGTGGCCCTGGTGGAGTGGGATCTGATGTATGCAGGCACAGATTTTCCATGAAATGAATAACAAAAGTGTATGCAGTGGGCTATCCATTTTGAAATTGTCTGTTTGGAAATAGCCTTTCCTTGAGCACCTGTAGCATAGGACACAGAGAGTTGCTAGATTTCCGGAATGGCTTTGTTCTGTCCAAATAATAACGAAGTTGTCTGTGAATGTCCAAGGAATGTAGTAGTCTCTTCCCCTTTGTTCTGTGGATTTGGATAAAAGGTAGGTAAAGTGGATAGTCTGATTCAAAGCTACACTGGATACTACCTTTGGCATGAAGGTAGGGTTGGTTCATAAGGAAACTCTGTCCTGATGGAAAATGATGAATGGTTGAACAGCCATGAGGGCCTGTAGTTCAGAAACCCTGCGTGATGAGGTGATAGCCAGAAGGAAGGCTGTTTTCCATGACAAGTATTGTAGCTCTGTTGAAGAAGCTGGCTCAAAGGGGGGCAAGGTCAGCTTTTCCAATACGAAGTTGAGGTCCCAAGCTGGAACTGGTGGTTTCCTTGGGGGCTTTATATTTTTTGCCCCTCTGAGGAACTGCCTTAAGAGAGGATGTGAGAATAAAGGAGGGTGTGTGTTGTATTGTGCAGAAATGGCTGAAGTGTTGATCTTGATGGAGAAGGAAAGGCCACTGTTTAACATCTCAGCTAGGTACTGTAAAATTTGAGGTATATTTATTACCCAAGGATTCTGGCCCTTTTCTTGATTCCAGGCACAAAATTGTTTCCATTTGGCGGAGTAGGCTTTTCTAGTAGAAGGTCTTCTGGCCTCCAAGACGACATCCTGCACCTCCTTGGAAAGGAGAGTCGGGAAATTAAGGTATTCTCCATGCAGCTAGATTTAGGGTTTTGAGCTGGCTGTGAAGGGTTTTGTAGTTGTGCTTGGACAACAGAAGAGGGACTAGAGGTAGGATCCATGGTGGGGAGTGTGTCAGGCTCTTTAGGAGCGGATACCAGTGTTGTCTTGGCCAGTCTGGAGCAATGAGAATCATTTGTGGCCTCTCTGCTCTGGCTTTTAATAGAACTTTGATCAGTAGAGGCAGAGGAGGGAAGGCATAGACTGTCAATGTTGTCCAATTGAAAGGGAGTGCATCCACTTTCCAGGCCTGTGGATGATAGGTCCCTGAACAAAATTTTTTCAACTGGTAATTTCTGTGGGTAGCAAATAGATCTATGTCTGGCTGTCCCCATGCCTGAGTTATCTTTGAGAAAACTTGAGGATGCAACTTCCATTCGTGTGGATCTGTCATATTTCTGCTTAGGTTGTCTGCCAGTGTGTTTTCCTTCTCTGGCAGGAATTGTGCCTGTAGTTGAATTTGCAATTCCAGTGCTGTGTTCCATAGGGTTATGGCTTGCCTGCACAGGGGGTATGAATGAGTTCCCCCCTGTTTGTTTATGTACCACATGACTGTGGTGTTGTCTGTCCTTATCAATAACTGGCCTGGATGCAGTAGGTCTTAGAAGGTCATAAGAGCATTGTGCACGGCTAGCATCTCTTTTTGGTTGATGTGTAGGTGCTTCTCTTTTTGGGACCATTTTCCCTGAATGCACTGATCTGCCATGTGTGCTCCCCAGGCGTAGTCTGAGGCATCTGTTGTGATGATTTGAGTTGCTTGAGGTACACAGAAAGGGAGACCTGTGTTTCTTTGGCATGCTTGAGCCCACCACAAAAATTCCTTTTGAAGGCATGGAATGAGTGGTATAATGGTTTCCAAGCTGTGGCTGTGTTGAGACCATAAGTTTTTTAGGTACCATTGTAGTTTCCTCATATGCAGCTTTGCACATGGGATTAGTAGGATGCAAGATGCCATGAATCCCAGAGCCTGCAGGACTTTCCTTGCAGTTAGCCTGGTGAAAGTTGCCATTTTGCTGAAGTATTGAGACAGTTGCCCTTGTTTGTCTGGCGTGAGGTAGGCCATCTGGGTGGTTGTATTTAAGCTGGCACCCAGGAAAATTATCTGTTGAGAAGGTATTAGTTTTGATTTCTTTTTGTTCACTGTGTATCCCAGGAAGTTTAACGGTTTTATTACAAACGCCAGATGCTGCAATAGAATGTCCTTGGTGTCCGCTTGGATCAGGCAGTCGTCCAGATATGGGTAGATTTGTATTCCTTGTAGTCTGCAGAAGGCAATTACTGATGCCAGGCATTTCGTAAACACTCTGGGCGCAGTAGATAAGCCAAAGGGCAATGCAGAGAATTGGTAATGGGTTGAACCTGCAAGAAATCTGAGGTATCTTCTGCAATCTTGTCTGATAGGGACATGCAGGTATGCCTCCTTGAGGTCCAGTGTTACCAGCCAAGACTCCTTGCCCAGCATGGGAAGAAGCTGCTGTAATGTGAGCATCTTGAATTTTGGCACCTGTAGGTATGTGTTTAGGATGGATAGGTCTAAGATAGGTCTCCAATCTTTGTCTTTTCTTGGTACCAGGAATAGTCTGGAATAAAAACCTTGACCTTGTTCTTTTGTAGGTACCTCTTGAATCGCTTTCATATCCATGAGAGCGGAAATTTGTCTTTGTGCCTCTGCCCTTTGATTTTGTGGCAGGTTTGGCATGCCTCTCATTTTTGGAAGGGTGTGAAAGTGGAACCTGTAGCCTCTGTCTATAATGTCCAGAATCCATTTGTCTTTTGTAACAATATGCCATTTTTTTGAAAATAATGCCAGTTTTCCGCCCAAAGGTGCTGCCATTAAAGCTTTGCTTGGCAGGTATAGGGGGAAGTCATTGTGTCTGTTTTCTAAATGACTGTGATCTATCTTCTCCACCTCTTGGGGTTGGTGTTTGCCATTGTCTTGCTCTGTAAGATCCTTGAGGTTGTCCTCTACCCCTTGGGCGTCTGTATCTGCCCCTTTGAGGTCTGTCCGTGGCTGGAAAGGACCAATTTTTTGAAGGACAGTTTCTGCTGAAGCGTGGAGGTTGTACCTGCAGGAAATCTTTCACTGTTTGCATTGATTTCGCTTTTTCCTCCATTTTCTTTAGTACCTCCTCAGCTTTAACACCAAACAATACATCTTTCTGAAGTGGTGCATCTAATAACTTTGCTTTGACATGATCTGGTAAGGTTTGCTCTTTGAGCCAAGCATGTCTACGTACAACAGACCCCGTGACAGCAGCTCTACATGAGGCCTCTAAAGCATCAAAACCACACTGCAAGGTATGTTTACCCACTTGCTCTGCACCATGCAACAAATCCTGCAACTCTTTCAAATCTGGTTGTTCTGTTTGTGTCACTTTGCTTTTCAACTGAGATAACAAAAACTGTTGGTACTTTAACATATAGAATTGACAGTTTAATGCCATCATGGTTAAAGTGGCAGATGTATACACCTTTTTCCCCCACCTTTCTAATGCTCTCTCTGAAGGTTAAGGGTTTTTAGCAGTAGAGGCCTTTATTCCCTTGGGACACTGAAATTAGTTTCTGGGTCAGCAGTATGGCTTTTATAAAGGAACTGGTGAGAATCAGGAACCCGGTAATACCTGTCTGGTTTAACAGGGGCTGGAGGTAAAGAATCTGGATTAAGGCTGGCTTCTGTGTACACATCATCCAAAATATCTAAAACAGGAGGGATAGCCAGGGGCCTATGCTGGGGGAGCAGTAGAAATTCCCTGAGCCTTTTCTTGGAATCTGAGTAATCTTGGCCTTCCCAGTGAAAGTGTTCCCTCAATGTATGCAGGGTTTCCCCAAAAGAGTAATCCTCAGGGGGGGGGGGGGGGCGAGGGAATAGACTCCTCTGCATCAGAGTCTTCAAAAGGGGAATAGGCGAAATCCTGGTCCTCAAGAGTGTTCTGCGGTAATAGAAGCCCGGTCTGAGGAAGGGTAGTCTTCCTCCAATCTGGGTCTTTTGTCAGAGGGGGGTTGAGAACCCTTGATGAGAGTAATCAAATCCTCAGCCATTTTAAGCATTTGCTTTTTAGGCATGGGGCCTTGAGAGGAGGTCTGAGGACCCTGTTTTTAGTTTTCATGGCTGCTTTAGATTTAGTGAAGGATTTAATAGAGAAGGTGGAAGGCCTGAAGATGCCTTCAGAAATGGCAGGCCTGACTAATTGAGTTTCCCCACCAAGAGTGGCGTCGGTATCTGCAGTAGGAATGGAGACCGAGGATCCTGCGACCTCGGGTACTGAAGTCACCGGTAATGTAGTTTCATCGGTATTCAGGGGCTGCGTAGGCGTTTCGCTGAGAACCGGTAATCGGCCTAAGCGTGGTCTCAGTACTCGGTGCGGACCTCGGATGTCGGTCCTTATCTTTGCGTCTTTTGCTCAAAACTGGTGTCGTTGTATCCGACGACATGATATAATTCAATTTTTTGCCAAAATAATGAAGGGCGAACTCCGCCCGGCGCTTAATAGTGCGCTTGTTGAACCTAGCACAAAAACGGCAGGCCGAGACATCGTGGTCTGGGCCTAAGCAAGGTATACAGAAAGAGTGGAAATCCTTATGCGGTATTTGCTTCCCACAAGAAATGCAATTATTAAATTTGTCTGACATCGGTCTGAGGCAAGAAAAGTTTCCCCAACGGGGTACTTAGCTTTAAAGAAGACTTCGGCTGAAATACTTTCATAAATCTCAGGAGCTGGCCGACTGGCACTTGCGAACTGCTTCGAACACCGTGCGGCAAGAAAGACTGAAGAAAATGGCGTCGGCTGCCTCTTTTATACCCCTGCCGCACTGACGTCAGGGAAGAAGCAACGACAACCGACGCCAGACCTAGACTTTGGAATTCGGCCGACCGAGGACCCGCCTGACGACAGGATAACCCCCCATCTGTAATGACTGCAGCTGTATGCACGATGAACATCCACATTTTTCGACCACCTTGTTGATTCCTTGGGAAGATTCTTTGAGTAGTCAAAAAAGTATGCCCACTGCACACACGGTCTTACCATCTGGCTCACTCCTGGACAGTGTCTCTAACTGTGAGGTCAAACAAAGAAGTTCCATCAAATCAAAGGTACCATTGACAAAGGAAGACTTGAAGGGCTCGGGAACTCTCACAGGGACATCCAGGCAAGTTTCCTAATGGAAATGCCTGAACCCGCTGAACATGAGGTACCTCTTCAGCTGCATGTGAAATGAACCTCATGGAAGAACTTGAAACAGATTGTAGGGTACCAAACTGTGAGGCAATGGGACTCGCTGCCTCAGAAGTTATGGTCCCAGAGAATGATTTGGTAAGTTCTTTAATCAAATCTCTCTGCAGTCTGATGAAGCATGCCAAACAATTCAGCAACCAAAGTGAAAAGGGCACTGAAGCATATAAACGCTTCTTAAATCTGTCCAGTGCCTAGACTCCCTGTTAGGGCTGAAAAGAGGATCTCTGTTCCTTTTTTGTGGCCACTGCTATGACCATGGCATCTACTGGTACTCCTTTACTCCAAAACTCCCTACCTTTGGGTGGTGCCACGATCTTGTCAGGTCTCTTGGGGATCAGCTCAACAGAGTCAGGTTCCTTCCACATGCACTGAGAGATCAAATCAGTGAGATCGTTAGCAGGCGGTGTCACCCAGGAGGTGGATGGGCCAGATCCAAAGGCTTCAAGGAATACCAATTACTCTTGGGAAGGGTTATCAGCAGACCAGCCACCCCTTTGCTTGAGGATCTCTAGGATGTCTCCAAAGGAGACGTCAGGTGGTGATCTTGGGGACCCTTCACCCTCATCAAAATCATTATCTTCTGTGACTGACTCTTGAAAAGAGTCTGCCTCCCTTTGCACTTTCTTTTCTTAGGGACTTCTTCAGTGGGATGTTCCAGAGAATTATCAGAACATAAAAGTATACCCTGGTGGATAGCCTGGAAACTTTGGCCTGGCCGTCCCTGTGCAGTAGAATGTTGAGGCTCAAGCCACAAAAGCAGATAGGTTTGGGAGGAAGGATCCGAGGGGACAAGGAATGGTCCTTCCTCTAGGAGCAGAGAAAACTCTCTCCACTACCTCAAAAGTAGAACAACCTGGACAGAAAAAGGCCAACTGTTCTGAGAAGACATGCTTCCAGACAGTTTGCTCCTTCCAACCGAAGGTAGACCACTTGAGGCTGGGGTTGGAGCAGAGCTGTCCAATGCCATGGCTCCAAGGGGCAGAGACAGCTCGGACAAGTTTGGAGACAACTCCAACATCTCAGATGCAGCAACGAATGCTACGGCTCCGACACACTAGATATTGGTCCACTCACAGATGGTATCAAAGTGGAAGATATTACGATCTTCAAATCGGGAATTCTCAGATCCAAGTGCTCTAAAATCAAAGGTCCGTTTGGAGAAGGAGCCAAAATAGGTGGAGTAGTACTGATAAAGGTCTCCGGAACTGATGGGGTAGGAACCAGGAGAACTCCCACTGAATTTGGGTTGACAGGAATTTCTTCTTCATCCTACCTACATCTGCTTCAGTCAGTCTTCTGGATGAATGAGAAGAGGAAGTAACTGATGAGGTCCTGGAATGGTGTCATCTCTCTAGGAAAGGAGATGAAAGGCTGGAGGGTATGGGATTCAGAGAGAAAGCATATTGTATCCAAGGAAGCTTCTTCGGATCAGAGTGTGTCGTATCAGATGAAGATTTCGCATCAGAATCTTTCAGATCCGAGAACGTCATCTTAGGATCCAATGAAGTTGGAACCAACAGTTTAGACAACTTAAGTGGTTCTGCAGTAGGAGCCAAGGTAGGAGATGAAGATCGGAAGGGTCCAAAAGATGCATCTTGGCCTTTTTTTTCTTCCATTTTCTTGGAAGTTTGAGCCCCAGATACTGTCTCAGAAAAAGTGGTTGGAAGTAAACCGTTTAAATTAAGTTTATTCTTATGATCCACCACGGCCCAAGGATTAAATGCCTTATGTATTTCACAAGATGCATTCAAATGGGCTGGGCCTAGACAGTAAACACACTAATCATGTGCATCTAATAAAGGAATTTTGTGGCCAGAGGCCTTATATTTCTTAAAACCTGATGATTTTTCAGCCATTCCAAGATGAGAAAGGGAAAAGTTTTTTTTTTTTGTTTTTTTTTTGGGCCAAAAGTGAAAAATTTCCAACGATATTAACTGAAAACACTACCATAAGAGTATAAGAAAAAGAAAGAAAATACCAGCAATGTTAATAGTAACTTGGACCAAAAAGTGCAGAAAGGGTAAGAGAAGAATATTGGATTGTAGGAAGGAAAAGGCTAGACATATATAAATCTATTTTTTTACTCACAAGCTAACAAGGTTTGAGAGATAACAGCAACCACGTTCTTATGCAAAGGAGGCAAACGAGATCTGAGGTATGGTAGGAGACAAGGGGATTATGGGTAAGGGAGGAGCTTGAGAGTTTTCAGTATCCACGACCTGTAAAAAGTGGCAGAATCGGACCCAAAACCATTTATCGAGGAACAAAAACTGACATCATCAGATCCATGGTGCAAATTTGTTTCTACCCACCCAGTCAAAGACTAGCTTTAAAAGTAGCCAAAATAATACTTTGTTTGACCTGCAGTGTTAACTTATTTCACAGGCTAGGAATACACAGAGTTAGGAACCTATCTACTTCAGTGGGTCTTGTTTATTTGTTGGTACAGATTTAAGTCCTTAGTGTGGGTGTTTGTACAGCCACTGGTGGGTCTTTTATGGCACAAAGAAAGACACAGGTCACCTCGCAACAGCCTGAGGGCTGACGAGTATATATGTAGAGTCATGCTACTGTAGCACGGTAGTTGAAGGATTTAACACATTTAATTTTCTTGGCTAGAAATCTCTGGAGCCTTTCCATTTGGGCAAGATGCTTGAATTTGTACCTAATAAAAGGGGCACTGCATTCAATGATAGGTCTGTAAAGGAGAGTACAGCAGTAGGATGACTTCTTTGAATCTTTAAGAAAGTATGTTGGAAAGTGGTGGAAACCATGATCGAATAAGAAAAAGCCATACACAAAGTATGTAGGCCTCTTATGACTGTATCTGCCTGAAAAATTGTACCATTTATAACATACAAGGCGGGAACAACCCTTTTGCCAAACACTACCATGCCGCACTTTTGTTTCATTTAATTTGAGACTATTTTTGATACACCATGTATGTGAATATTTCAGAACTTGCTGGAGCGGTCTTGTATCTGTGGATGAGCGGATAACAGTGGCTAGTTTGTGGTCATCAGCAAACGTGGTCAACCACATTTCTAGGATATTGGCTTGTATGTCTGCAAAATAAATACCAAACAGAAAGGGGCAAGGAACTGATCTCTGTGGCACTGCATTAGTTACAAACTTACATTCAGAGAAGGAACCTGCAAGTTTCACAGCCAAATCTGCAATCCAGGGGATAATATGTAGGGGTTTACAAAAAGGCTCATTTTTAATAACTCCAGTAGGAAGGACAGACAAAAGCCTTGGCTAGATCAAAATAAGCAGAATGAACAGAATGACCACTGTCCACAGCCCATGCAACTTTTTCAAAGAACCTTTCTAGGTTCAGAAGACAGGACCTGACCTTCACAAAACCAAACTGACTGGCATCTAGAACAGTTCAGTTACCTATGTTTGCATAGCAAGTTCTGCTATGATACATTCCATCGCTTTGTCTGCATAGCAAGTTCTGCTATGATACGTTCCATCGCTTTGTATACAAGGCTGGGGAGGTTGATGAATCTAAAATTAACCGGGTCTGTACAGTGTCCACTTTTGTGCAGAGGAGCCACAATGGCTATTCTCCACACAAGGAGCAAACCCTGTAGATAGGTTGAGGTTGAATAGTTTCAGAAGAAGTGAAAAAATCTCAAAGTATTTAGTTACAGAAACCCGAAGTACACATGCAAGTAAACAGAGGAAAAATATACACCGTCAGTCATAACTCAGCATGGTTAAAATGTAACAGTTAAATGAACTATCTGTGTTTTAAAAAAGGCTCATCTGAAGAGACAGTAAAATGAAGGCTCAAGAGACATCTTAAAAGGTGCACTGCTATGTAACAGAGTTATGGATCCCACTGGACTCCAGACAAGAAAGCAAGACAGCCTCTCAAAAGTTTCTAAATGGATCCTGGGAATGACCAGCAAGCAGTCCCTTCGCCCTTAATATCCATTACTGGACTCACTGGGAAATGCATCTTAATGAGCTCTTTTAGATAACTAGGACTAAGTCTACAAACAACATGAAAAGTCAATATTCCAACGTTAAAGATCACCTGCAGCGAATGGCATCCAGTACAGGCCCCACTAGGCCTCAGGCAAGGAATAGAGAGCAAAAATTGTGGGTGCAGTATTCTACACGCAATACAGTTAAAATAGGTAACCTTTCACAAGTCCAATGCAAAAGATGCTGCAGCAATCAAGTAGAGAGAAAGTACAGTTGTGTACCTACCATAAATGTAGATGTTCGAGTGTATTCACTGTTGCAGTCATTACACTTGGGTTATCCTGCTGGCAGGCTACCCGCACTCAACCTGAATTCCAAAGTCCTGGTCAGGCGTCGGTTGCTGTCACCTCTTCCTTGACGTCAGTGCGCAAGGGGTATATAAGATGCAGCCAACGCCATTTTCTTCAGTCTTTCTTGCCGCGCGGTGCCCAAAGCAAAAGCAGTTTGCAAGTGCTGGTCGGCCGACTCCTGAGATTTTCGAAATTGAATTTCAGAACCGAAGTCTTCAATAAAGCTAAGTACCCCGTTGGGGAAACGTTCTTGCTCCAGACCGATGTCAGTAAAAGTTAATTGTATTTCTTGTGGGAAGCAAATACCAGATAAGGATTTTCACTCTTACTGTATTCCTTGCCTAGGCCCTGACCACGACATTGCCAGTTGTCGGTTTTGTGCTAGATTCAACCAACGCACTATTAAGCGTCAGTTTGATTTTGCTTTACATTACTTTGGCCGAAGGTTTAACTATATAATGCCGTCGGAACAGCTGACGACCGGAGTTCATAAAAAACGCAAGGAAAAAGGACAGACATCCGAGGTCCAAAACTGATGACGAAGCCTCCTCTAGGCCAGTCGCCGGTTCTCAGTGAGGCACTTTTGCAACTCCTGACACCCGCTACTTTAGAGCCACAGGCCGCCTCCGACTCCCATGTGGAGACAACTAGGCTTCTGGAAACTCAAGGTATTGGGCCTACGGAAACTAATCCCTCAGATGGGTCCGGAGCCGCTGAGTAGGCATCGGCTTCTGAGGGTGTTTTCAGACCTACACAGCTTTATATCAAGCCAACTTCAGCATCCAAGACAAAGACTAAAACAGCTTTAAAGATAAAGAAACAAGTACAGCATTCTCCTGGACAGACATCCATGCCTAAGAAACAGATGCTCAAAATGGCCAAAGACCTAATTATTTTGATCAGGGGTTCCCATCCACCTCCTGATAAAAGGCCTAGGCAAGACACTGAATATGATTCCTCTGATCAGGTTTCCATTTCATCTGACTCCTCTTCAGAACAGGGATACTCTCTTCCTCCCTATGATGACTCTGATGCTGAAGAATCTATCCCTTCAGTCTCTCCTCCAGAGGACTATTCTTTTGGGGAAACCCTGCACACCATGAGGGAGCATTACCACTAGGAGAGCCAAGATTATTCAGAATCTAAGAAAAGGTTCGGAGATTGCTACCTGGAGTTCAGTGCACACCTTTACAAAGCACTATCATCTACCACTCTACTCTAAATCCAGGGCAGGCTTTGCCACTGCAGTTCTGCAGGGACTCATAGCCGCTCCTAATGTTATTTAGCTCCAGCCTCCCAACCACAGCTTTGGGATCAACCCAACTGTAATGACTGCAACAGTGAAACTGGAAGAACATAGTACAGTTGTGTACACTTACCATAAATGTAGATGTTCTAGTGTATTCACTGTTGTAGTCCAGGTTACCCACCCGCCATCCCCCTTACTTTTGCTGGATCTTATCTGTACTTCTCTAATCTATACAACCTATGTGGTGTATTTGATTGTAAATGAAGGTAAAATATACTTTGGTGCATGTATGTTTTATTAACATATTTTTAGCCTACCCTTTTGGGGGCACCTGACATCTGGGTCAAGAAAAACTGAAGAAAATGGCATCGGCTGCATCTTTTATACCCCTGGCGCCCTGATGTCATGGAAGAGGCGACCGCAACAGACACCAGACCAAGACTTTGGAACTCAGGCTGACTGAGGGCTGCCTGCCAGCAGGATAACCCAATTGTAATGACTGCAACAGTGAATACACTCGAACATCTACATTTATAAGTGTACACAACTGTACTTTCCTTGTTGTTAGATAGTTCCTTAAGGGCCAGTCTGTCTCCAAGAGCAAGACTATATTTCCTTGTCTCTTTACCCAAACTCTCTCTCTCAAATCCTCCTCACAAGAACCATGGAACACTTGTAGGGTGCCATGAAGAGAGGAATTGTATTTGCTTTTTTTGATGGTGTCACCCCCCCCCCAAAAAAAAAAAAAAAAAAAAAATCGCACAAACACGTACATTTAGTCCAGTCATATTTATTTATTCACTCATTTCAGCCAGATTACAGTCAGACCAGCAGCTTGCTTATTTAAATAATCTCCAGTTCATCCTGTGCAGCTTTTCTGAAGAACCAACAGGTGACTCATCCTGACCATTTTATTTTAACTTTGTTATTCATCTTGTTGTTAAAGACTGACAGCATGCAATATCTAAAAATGCAGTTAATGGTGTAGCAGCCTTCCTTTGTCTTCTGACCAAGCCAAAGCTCAACACTCTACCATATGCCTGGTTTCAACATTTCTGACTAAGGTGTTTATCACTCCATGTCTTAAAACAGCATCCCTTGTAAATGTATGTGCAAGCACACACCCATATGTCAGGCTGAGAAAGCCACATTTTCAGAATTCTTTTTTTCTGCTAAATTACCCATATTAATCCTAGACGTTGGCATTTAGTTATTTTTGTTGATCTCAAATGTACTATATCTTCCTTCACTGCCATTGTAACCTTTAATTCAAATCACCAATGCAAAACTGCACCAAAGACGTCGTAACTAATAAAAAAAAATATATGTACCAATACTCGGTGGATCTGACCACTATTTATTGCAGTATAAATGCTTAACAGTTTCACCACGTTTTTGTCCACAAAAAACAGGACTTCATCAGATAACAAATCCCTTTTAAGGAACCTTTGAAGTTTACGTATGGGAAAGGGAGAAACATTAAGGATTTATTTGAAAATAGACTGGAACCAAAAGGAAAAAGGAGAACTGATACCTTTAAGTGTGGGACCTGTTCCCAATGACCCTGCATAGCGAATAGTGAATCAGTATTTATTCCAGGTAGGGATAGGACAATTTGAGAGCAGCACTTATTCCAACTGTAATAGTGTAAGGGTAATATATATATTGCTACATGTAAGGAATGTGGGGCATTCTGTATAGGAAAACCATTAGAAAGCTGAAGAGGAGGATTTATGAACACTTGAATGACATTAGAAATAAAGACATTAAAAATGCTTTATATAAGCATAGTTTAACCTGCACCTCAGCAAAATATGGTTTCTTTGTTTTGGAAATGGTGGAACAAGACCCCAAGGAATGGACCCTGGGAAACCAAAATAGAATATAAAGAGCTTTTTTGGCAAATGGTCATAGAGGTGAATACATTCCCAGGGTTACATGAAAATATTTCTTTAGCCTCAGTACTGAAGTTAAGGGCAGCCAAACTCTAACTTCCATTTCTGTTTTACATTTCTATTCAACTTTTTCTCCCATTTTAATATTCAGTTTTAAGGTTAATATAAAGGGTTTTTAAATGGCCCAAGTGTGGTTTGATTTTTATTTTTGTCTCAGCTAGAGCGTCTTCTGCGTGGAGACATGTGTGAATGGGCGTACCTTCATTGAAGGTTGTGCGCCAGGCCTGGCAAGCCGGTACGTAAAAATCAACTGCCAATCATTAGCCGACCGGAGTTCGCTGTGGCGACCCCTAACCGGGAAAAGCCGAAAGACACAAACAAAATGAAGGATTTGTCTAAGCAAAAATATTTTTAGCCACTAGATGGCAACAAGTTTTTTTTTATTTTCTTTATGAGCATTTAATCTAAGATATTTTTAAAACAATCCTTTTAGTAGATATTAGATTATCAAGCTAGGAAGGAAATGCGTGTTTTTATATGTCTTATCTGTTTTTATATTTCTATTTTAATTTTGTATCAGGTGAATAATTGTTAGTTTATTAGTAAATAAAGATGTTTTTAATGATGGTGGAAGGATATAAATATGAAGGTACTTGAGAGTGATTTGTTATCTGATGAGGTCCTGTTTTTTTGTGGATACTGTTAAGCATTTATACTCCAATAAAAAGAGCTGTCAGACCCACCGAGTATTGGTAAATACATTTTTTATTAGTTACGACCTCTTTGGTGCTTTTTTGCATTGGTTATTAGTTTTACTGAAGGCACCATTTCCTCTGGTTGTGTTTGGTGCCTTAATTCAAATCATTACTGACCGACTCACAGTTGTGTATTAAAACTCAAGTCAGTACTGTCATCTTGCATACTTCATTCTTTTACAGACCTCCCAGAAATTTACCACCTGCAGCTGCAGTTTACAGTCTCAAGGTCATAGCTCGGCTCCTTTCAAGAGGAATATCCCTATCAGCATTGTGACCCAAGATTTTTACCCTTGAATAGACAACCCCCTTCAAAAATTATCATCTGGCCTCAGCATTGTGGCATAGGGGGATACAGCTCTGGCTGCGACCCAGATGACCTGGTTTGATTTGCAGACTGGGAGTTAAGAGGAGTGAGACAAGGGAGGTGGAAGTGAGCAGCTAGCAACAGCTATCCCATATCCTGGGGGCTGGGGAGGGGGGGGGGGTGTTGTGGCATGATGGATCACTGACCTAACAGGAATGTCAGGGGATTGCTAATAGTTGTTGGATTGGGTGGTGTACACCTTCACACTATAGGTCAAGACAATGTTCATCATTAAACCACTGCTACAGTGGACTAAGCTGTATGGGTTATGTTCTGCCCAGGATATCACAACTGACCAGCACCCGAATATTTAGGGCACCTTTCACTTGCCCTCACTGCTGAAGGGCTCATGGAGAGCCATATAAAGTTGGTGGTTAGTGTGCCAATCCTTCAGAACTTTCTTGCTGGCAAAATGAGAGCGCCGTGTGGACTTTGAATGCTTGACCGTCAGCTAGCACTACAGATTTACCTTTTCCCTAGCTTCCTTCGGTTCTCTCAAGGTCCAGAATCTATGGCCTTCCCATCAGAGATCAGATCACATCAACATCAATGAGATGAGAGTTATCCTCTTAGCTCTTCAGGCTTTTCATTCCTTGTTTTTTCCAGGGCCCCTCAAGGTTTTCACAAGACAGTATCGCAGTGATGTATGTAAACAAGCAAAGGGGGACATGGTCCTCCCTTCTTTGCTGCGCTTCAGGTCTGGGATCTAACTGTCCAGTATCAACTGACTGTTCAGGCTGTCTGCATTTCTTCAGAATAAGATATAGCGGCAGACTCACTGAGCAGGTCCAGCACACAACCTCATGCATGAATGGATGATTCACAGACATGTGTTTCTGGATATTGTCCATCAATAGAGTATTCCTCAAGTAGATCTTTTTGCCTCCCCTCTGACAGACAGCTTTGTCTGTTCCAGACTCTCAAGTTCTCTGGCTTGGAGAGTGGACACCCTGTCTTTTCCTTAGAAGGGGATGTTTCTCTACACCTTCCCTCGGTTTCCCTTTATTCTGAGGGTCTTGCACAAGATCAAGCAGGACTCCCCCAAAATACTGCTAGTGACTCCCTTTTGGCCTAGACAACACTGGTTCCCCCTTCTTTTTCACTTATTCAGGGGCAGTCACCACAAGTTACCTTACTGGGTGGACCTTCTCACACAAGACAAGGAGTCTGTTATCCATCCTCACTTGTCCACTCTTCAGCTGATGCTCTGGGTGGGTTTTGATCCCTTTTAGGCACTTCACTTCTGAGGATGTGCTTTGGGTTCTGCAGGAGGCCAGGAAACCCTCTACCAGGAAATCATATTTGTCCATATGGAAGAGATTTTCTGTTTGGTGCCTCTCTTGTAACCAGGATCCCTTTTCAGAGGTGATCCCTCTGGTTCTATCATATTTGTGTGACTTGTTCCATGCTGGGTTAGCAGATTTTTCAGTTAAAGCGCGTCTGTCAACTACTTCTGCTCATCTGTCCTTCACTCTTCCTCTAGCCTTGAAGTCAAGCAATTTCTTAAAGGCATCCTTCATATCAGACCTCCCAGAAAGTCTATTCCACCTTTCTGGGGGCTCAGTTTTGTTCTTGAAAAATTGACTCTGCCTCCTTTTGAGCCTGCTGCTTCACCTTCCTTGCAAAATTGTACTTGGAAAACTATTCTTTTGGGCCTTCAGCTAAGAGGGCACCTGAGCTTCACACACTTATTGCTGTTACTCCTTTTTAGTTTTTCACAGGAACGTGGTATTTCTTAATCCTACTACTCCTTTTATGCCCGAAGTGGTCAGTGAGTTGTCTCTTAATCGGTCTGTTAGTTTACCTCCTTTTTTCCTTCTTCACAGTCTGCTAGTGCGAAGGTTCCTCATGCCTTGGATGTGCATAGGCAGCTCTGATATTATTTGGATAAGATTAAGGCCATTTGCAAATCGGAGCAACTTTTTGTTTCCTCTCATCCCAGGTCTTTAGGTTTGACAGTTTCTAAACAAATCATATCTTCCTGGTTTTCTAAGGCCATTTTTTTTTATTTCTTTCATGGTAAATGTCTTTCCTCTTCTGAGAAGGTTCATTCTACCAGAGGTGTTACTTCTTCTGGTGCCTTTTTCAGATGGCTGGATACTAGTTCGTTTGTTGAGGCTGCTGCTTGGACTTTTATCCATCCCTTCACTGAACATTACAAGTTGGATGTTTCCAGAGAAAGAGCTGGCTTTGCCAGGGCTGTCCTGCATATGGGTATCTAGAGGGTTCTTCAGTGCCTTCCTCCTCTCAGGTTTCCTCTTGAGCTTTTTTACTCTCCCTTGTGTAAGGAATGCTGCAACAGTAATATGGAAGGGCATAGTACAGTTTTGTAAAATCTTACCATAACAGTAGATGTCCTTCTCTTCATTGTTGCAGTATTGCCCCTCCCCCATTCTGCTGTGCCCTATTCCTTTTACCTTCCTGGCCAGGGATTCTTCTTTTTGCCCCTTCCTGGATACATGTGTTCCTCCTTGTCCCCAAGGACATCCTGTTCCTTCTGGTGCTTTTCATTTTTGAAGCATGCACATACGTATGTCAACTTTATGCCCTACTTCTTGTGCGGGGAAGCATACGTGCAGTGTACGACATCTATAAATTCTAAAGGCTTTGGTATACTAGCCAGTCATTGGGCTATCCTTGGCAGGAGATCCCTTGTGTAAGGAACACTGCAACAGTGAAAAGAAAACCATCTATTATTATGGTACGATTTTACACAACTGTACTTTTATTTCAGTGCAACCTGCTTTCTATCCCTGACAAGCCATCAAATGACCTCAGCACAGTACAAGGACAAAATGACTGACTTCAACAATTGGCTAAGCTTCTGGTGTCATTCTAAGGGGATCCAGTATCCGTCTGCCTGGGATGACATGATCGACAAACCACGATGCTTTGCCAAAGATGGCCTGCATCTGTCGCCCTTGGGATTCCGGACACTGGCTAAGGCTCTTGGCACCCCATAATGCCTTTTTAGGCAAGGTTCAAATGACAAATTCATCACCGAAGCCGGTACAAACAAGCAAAATCTGAGGGTAATGCTACTCAATGCTAGAAGTGTAAACCTCAAAATGCACTCTCTCGAGGCACTCCTTAAAATGGAGAACATCGATATCTGTGCAGTGACAGAGACCTGGTTCAAGGCTCCAGAGAGCACCCCTGCATTACCAGGCTATAATTCATACCACATCTTTCGGCCACCTAACCTGGACCGAAACACTAAAGGCGGAGGCGTGTCCATATTCATTAAGGATATCCACACTTCCAGGCTAGTTGCTCAGCATAATGCATCCGAGATTATCCAAGTGCAACTAACTCTGGGCAAGACCGCAATCCAAATTGTAGCTTGCTACAGATCCCCCACCATGCTCCAATATTCCCACACCTCATTTCTTGACACACTGGAAAATATTAGGGTACAACCTAACACCCGAATAATGGGCAATTTCAACTACCCCACCATTAACTGGGAAAACTACTCGTGTACCAACTCTTGTGCTCAAAGTTTTCTGGAATTCACAAATTCCAATGCCTTTGGATCAACTTATCCACATCCCCACCAGAGGCAGCAATATCCTTGATCTGGTCATTACCAACATGGGCAACCGGTGTTCCACACCAGAGGTCAATTCCTCACTGGTCAGATCTGACCACAAACTAATCACCCTAGACACATCCACATCCAACCCCCACTCCCCATTAAGGAAGCTACTGTAAAAAAAATTCTCCAAAGCCAACTTCACGCTTCTTAAGACAGAAGTGGCAAACTTCACAACACCCATGCTGACAGACAATAGAGGTACGACTGCCGAATCCTACACAAATGCACTTTATAAGCACTTAAACAAGTGCATGGATCATGCAATCCCTAACAGAACCAAGATGCTATCCTCCAAAAAGGAAGCCAATCTGATGGTCCCCTGCCATAAACAAACTCTACAACAGAAGAAAGAAACTGTTGCAAAAAAGAGTAAAATCCCATGATTGGAAGAACTCCCCCTAGTCAGCCCCAGTAAGAAGCTGAGATCCCTCAAAATCCTCCAAAGCTAGTTACAAAAACAAAATCACCATTGATTCTAAAGACGACCACAAAGCAATTCTATACCTATGTCAAGAATCTCAATGGCAACACTCGGATCTGCTCTGAGTTAACAGCACAATGGCACTAAATATATAGAACCAACTGATACATGCAGTTATGCCTCTTTTAGGTCTAAAGTCACCAGCCAAGCCTTCTTGCCCAGCATGGGCAGAAGTTGCTGTAGAGTCAACATTTTGAATTTTGGTATATCCAGGTATGTGTCTAGAATAGATAAGCCCAGTACTGGTCTCCAGGCTTTGTCCTTTCTTGGTACCAAGAACAGTCTTGAGTAAAATTCCTTGTCCCTGCTTTTGCTCCGGTACTTGTTGAATGGCCCCCCATGGCCATGAGGGATGAGACTTGTTTTTGTGCCTCTGCCCATTGATTTTTTGGCAGGTTTGGCCTTGGCAGAGTATGGAAGTGAAACTTGTAGCCTTGTGACACCATGTCTAGGACCCATTTATCCTGGGTTATGTGCCAATTTTGAGAAAAAAGTGCTAGTTTTCCCCCTAAGGGTGCTGCCAGAAGATAAGTGCTTGGCGCAGGCAGGGGGAAGTCATTGGGACTGTTTCCTGTATGGCTGTGATTTGTCTTCACCTTTGGAGGTAGAAGCATTCCATTGTTTAGACCTGTACGAGCCTTGGGGCTGGGATCTGCCTCTTGGGCATCTAGATCTGCCCCTTTGCGGCCTGACACTGAAAAGGACCATTTCTTTGTAGGCCAGTGTCTGCTAAATCTTGAAGGCTGCACCTGTAAGAAATCCTTGACCGTTTGCATAGATTTAGCTTTGTCGTCCATTTTCTTTAACACCTCCTCTTCCTAAAAACCAAATAAGGTATCATGTTGTAATGAAGCATCTAATAATTTTGCTTTGACATGATCAGGCAAATTTTGTTCCTTTAACCAAGCATGCCTCCTAATGACAGAACCCGTAACAGCTGCCCTGCAGGAGGCCTCCAGAGAATCAAAACCACATTGCAAAGTATGCTTTCCAACTTGTTCAGCTGCATGCAATAAATCCTGCATTTCTTTGTTTTCTGCACATTCAGAATTTATCAACATTTTCTGTTTAAGCAGTGACATAATATATTGGTGATATCTGAGCATATGAAACTGGCAATTTAAGGCCCTTATAGCCAAGGTAGCAGAAGTGTAAACCTTTTTCCCCCATCTGTCCAGTGCCCTAGAATCCCTGTCAGAGGGGGTAGGGTTTTTTGCAGTGAAAGCCTTGATCCCTTTGGGACCGAGAGAGAGTTTCTGGGTCAGCAGCAGGGTTTTTGAAAAGGAATTTATGAGAGTCAGGAACCCTGTAGTATCTGTCCGGCTAAACAGGAGCCGGAGATAAAGAGTCAGGGGTCAGACTAGACTCTGAAAAATCATCATCTACAATGTCTCACACAGGTGGAATAGCTAGGTGCCTGTGTTGTGGTAGTAAAAGGAAGTCTCTGAGCCTTTTCTTAGATTCTGAAAAATCTTGTCTCTCCCAGTGGAAATGCTCCCTCATGGTATGCAAGGTTTCCCCAAAACAGTAGTCCTCAGGAGGAGAGGCTGAATATGCTGCCCGGTTAAAGAAACTCCAGCTCTACTCAGTGGCATACCGCCTGCTCAGAGGCGATCTGTGCCTGACGTATAAAGCCATGTCCAACCTGGAATTAATGGACATGCTGCACCTCAGAAAATCCAAATCCCATCGAGCTACGCGCTCGAGGGACTTGAACCTCAGCACTGAAATAAATAGGACATGCTGGAGGGACAGATTCATAACCCAGAGGCTCCCTTCACTCTGGAATAAAATCCCAGTCCAGGTTAGGCAGAGTCCCTCATTGACTCTCTTCAAGAGGAATCTTGAGTGGATGGGAGATCGTAGGTTTACCCCGGGTATCACTTCTGTGTCACTGTTCGACAGAGGCACAGTATACTAACCTCGAAAAAGGGCATAGCAAAATTAATTTAAAATGGGTGGCGAAAGCCATACACACTCTGGCTAGGCTTATAAATGCCCTAGGGCAGATAGCCTAGTATGAACCTATGAACCTATGAAAGGATAGATTCTACAGCATCAGAATCCTCATAGGGAAGAAGAGAGTATTCCTGATCAGAAGAGGAATCAGATGAAATGGAAACCTGATTTGAAGATTCATAGTCTGTCTCTTGCCTAGGCCTTTTATCAGGAGGGGGATGGGAACACCTGATCAAAGTAATTAAGTCTTCAGCCATTTTGAGCATCTGTTTTTTGGGCATGGAGGCCTGTCCATGAGGCTGTTGTACTTGTTTCTTTGGCTTTAAAGGTGCTTTAGTCTTTGCCTTTGAAGCTGAAGTCGCTTTAATGTATAATTGAGTAGGTCTGAAAACACCCTCAGAAGCCGATGCCTGCTCAGCGGCTTCGGACCCATCTGAGGGAATAGTGTCCGAGGGTCCAATACTTTGAGTTTCCAGCAGCCTAGCAGACTCCATGTGGGAGTTGGTAGCGGCCTGCGGCTCTAAAGTAGCGGGCATCAGGGGCTGCGAAGACGCCTCACTGAGAACCGGCGACTGGCTTAGAAGCCTCATCTGTTTTGGACCTCGGATGCCTGTCCTTTTCTTTTTCTTTGCATTTCTTGTGAATTCCGGTAGTCGAATGGCTATCCGACATTGTATAATTAAATCTTCTGCCAAAATAGTGCAATGCAAAATCGTACCGACGCTTAATAATGCGTTGGTTAAATCTAGCACAAAACCAACAACTAGCAATGTCGTGGTCAGGGTCTAGGCAAGGAATACAGCAAGAATGAAAGTCCTTATGAGGTATTTGCTTCCCACAAGAAATACAATTATTAACTTTTTCTGACATCAGACTGGAGCAATAAAAAAGTTTCCCCAACGGGGTACTTAGTTTTTAATGAAGACTTCGGATCCGAAATTCGAACATGAAAATCTCAGGAGTCGGCCGACTGGCACTTGTGAACTGCTTCTGCTTCGGGCACCGCACGTCAAGAAAGACTGAAGAAAATGGCGTCGGCTGCATCTTTTATACCCCTGGTGCCCTGACGTCAGGGAAGAGGTGACAGCAACCGATGCCGGACCAAGACTTTGGAATTCAGGCCGACTGGGGGCTACCTGCCAGCAGGATAACCCAATTGCAATGACTGCAACAGTGAAATATGAAGAACATCTAAAGGTCATGAAGGCAGATAAAGGTGGGCATGGTGGTGATTATGGACAGTGACAAATACAATGCTGCCATATTAGAAATGCTCCAAGACAATACTACCTATGAGCAGATTAAAGTTTGAGACGACAAAGCATTTTTCAACTACTGATGGGCACCTGAAGGACTTGTTCAGTCCAAGGAATATCAGTCATGAAACCTTTACATTCTTACAAGTCGAGGTAAAGACGCCAAGAATATTTGGAATTCCCAAAGTTCATAAAAATCAATGAAATCCTCCATTTAGACCGGTAGTGGCTGCCGACAATTATAACACTGAACCTATACCTCCATTTATCTTGACTACATTCTGAACCCTACTGTACAAAAATCAGAGTTCTATCTCAAGGACTCTTGGCATCTGCTAAAACTTTTGAAAGACATCCATACACCTTCTGAAGAACTTTCATTCGGCTCTATGGATGTAACCTCCTTGTATATATGCAATGACTAGGAGACGGGTACTGAGTTCATTAGGAAGTATCTATCGAAGTTTACTGATTTCAGGAATTTCTTGATTAACACAGTGTACTTCTTACTAGAGATCATTCTCGAATACATTTTTTCTTTTGTTGGTGAATTTGGCGAACTATTATAATGGTTCAATTCCAGCACCTCCTTTTTGAAATTTATGGTCCATGGTTTTGGAAGATACAAACTTTTGGATATCAATCTTTTGATCCATGTGATCATCATATCTAGAGTAAGATGTACAGAAAATACATCTTTGTAAATAAATTACTTGCGCAAGCAGTGAGCATCCACACCACATGAAAAAAATGGTCAATCCTAGAACTTGTGATGCTGCACAAAATCCTCGTAACCAACTCGTGCAAAAAGGATCTCCAATGGTGGAGTCATTCTCCTTTAGTATCCCAAGGCTGTCCCTTCATTCCTTCTCAACCCCAAGCCATGGTGACCACAGACACTTCCCAGATAGGGTGGGGGGGGGGGGGATTATCTCGGGAAGACCGTTCAAGGCATCTAGCAGGATCACAAGGTTCATTTGCACATAAACGTCCTAGAGATGAGAGCAGTGTTCTTAATGTGCAAGCATTTCAAGACACTCTCCGTCTGGAAACGATAGCAATTCAGTCAGACAATATGTCAGATACATAAACAACCAAAGTGGAACCAGATCTTACCCCCTTTGTTGAGAAGCTCTAAGGATTTGGCAATGGCCTGCAGCCATTTTCTGACTGCAACTCACATCCTAGGAAAATCCAACGTGATTGCAGACAAATTGAGCAGGGCCATCTTATGACCGCGTGAGTAGTCCCTCAAACAGCAAGTTGCGGAAGAGATTTTCCAGAAATGGGGCCAGCCTTGCATCACCTACCAATGTCAAATGCAGTAACTACTTTGCCCTGATCCCTTCCATAAGGGAGTCAACCTAGGAATACACTTGTTCTGCTCGACAGTGGCACAGGAAAATAATTTTCTTGGGTGGCAAAAGCCAGGGTACCTTTTTGGCTGGGCTTGTATAGGCTCCAGGGCCAATAGCCTATTACCTACCTATGAACCTATGATTGGCCTCCAGGACTCCTCTATACTTTCCCCTTGGAATCCCCCTGATCCCCAAGTTGATACAGAAAGCAAGTTTGTTGAAGACTACAGTTATCCTGATTGCCCCCCCCACTGGCCTCATCAAATCTAGTTTCCCTTCTTTCAGCCTCAATCTTTGGGACAAACCATGGATTCTGGACCCTGCTCCAGACCTTCTGACTCGCCCATTGGGAATGGTACATCCCAGCCTACACAATCTCAAACTGACAGCTTGGCTGCTCCAGTTCCCCTGATAACCAGGTTTCCTCTTCTTTCCTCCACAGTCAAACATATTTTGTTATCTTCCCATAAAACTTCCATTTACTCTTGTACAATCTTCTTGTGGAAGGGGTTTGTTACATGGGTCAGCAATAATCAGATAGTTCTATTTTCGGTGCCCATACAGTCTATTCTAGAATTTTCAGCAAAACTTTTTCATGAAGGAGCTGCTGCTTCTACTATTAGAGTTCAGTTGGCAGCGATTTCAAATTTCCATCTAGGAGAAAATGAATATGTGATTGTCTCACAGGCTTTGTAAAGCCTTTTTGAAAGGCACTACAATGATAAGACCGCCATACAAAAATCCAACTCCTCCCTGGGATCTGAAGTTCATCTTGACAAATATTACCTGTCCTCCCTTTGAACTTTTGGCCACATGTGATTTGACATTTCTGTCTTGGAAAACACTGTTTTTAGTGGCTATTACTTCAGCTACAAGAGTTTCAGAAATGCAAGCTTTTGTCTGTCAAGCCCCCATACCTAGTTTTTCATAAGGACAGAGTTTCTTTACACACTAATCCCACCTTTCTTCCAGAGGTTGTGTCGGAAAGTAACCTCAACCAATCCACTGAACTGCCAATTTTCATCCCAAACTTCCAAAACAAGGGAGAATATTCACTACATCTTCTGGATGTTCAGAGAGTTACGTTTCTACTTGCACAGAATTTCAGAAATCAGATCAGCTCTCTATATCTTCCTCTGACATCAGAAAAGGTCAATCAGTTTCAAAAGTTACTTTTGTTTAGATGGCTCACTTTTTGCATATCCTACATCTACAACTCTAAGAACAGAGCTCTTCCATTCCCTGTTAAAGCTCATTCCACAAGGTCGATAGTTACATCTACAGCTTTCCAAGCAAGGCTGCCTTTGAGTAACATCTGTGCTGCAGCTACATGGGCGAAACCTCATACCTTTATTACTCACTACAGAGTGGATTTGTCCTCTAGAGTATAGCCTCTTTCGGTTCTATGGTTCTGAGGAATATACTCCCAAGAGTCAGGATGCTTGTGACGTGGCCCCATCACTGAGAATAAAGGCAAGACTGACAACACAAAGAAGTTATGTACTCACCATAACCATTCCATGTATGTTGTCCATCTCTACCTTTATTTTCATAACCCACCCTCCATACCTCCTTCCTATACCTATGGGAGACAGAGTAATTACTGGGTTTGCACATCTCCATAGCCTCAAATTCTGCAATGGCCTATGATGGGAGCAAACAAAATTTGAGGAAGTTAAAGAACTGCATTATGGGTTGGAAAGGACGTCCAAGAGCTTTGTTGAAGATCTCAAACTTTTGCAAAGACCGAGATGGATCCGAAGCATCAGATCTGACCCATCAGTGAGAATACAAGCAAGACTGACAACAACAACACAGTTTTTATAAGACTTAGCAGATAAACGAGCAATGAAGAAATTTGTCCTGAAGAAATAGAGATACTGAAAGTCTTTTTCATGGGTAGAGACTAAGATAATGCTTGGCTGGCTAACATTATTCGTGAAATCTATCTGTTACGTACTGGTGAGGAAAGACAAATCATTGATAAAGGTCAAACTTTGTTCTTTAGCCAGAGGAGATACACACATACCCCAGTCTAGTTTGCCTATTAGCTAGAGGGGTAATTTTCCACTCCCCATTACCACTGACATCACCATTATCAGAAACATCTTGCAAAATAACTGGAAGATTATTTTAGTTAATGGGGATTTTGCTAAGATTTTAGGTGATCATCCTTTGTTCACTTATAAATTAATTGCATTAGATCCGTCCTAGAAAGCCACACTAGCCCTACGAAAACGAATTACGGTACCTTTCGGACTTTTAAATTCCACAACTGTAAGCAGTGCCACTACTTCCAACACTACAAGTATTTTTTGAGTGACTTAAACATGGAAATTCTATCTAACTGGAGGTACAGTTAGAATTCTAAAAGCATAGTCTGTTTAGGCTTATGTCATTCATGTACATGCTTCTGTGTTGGTAAAACTATAAGGAAGTTGGCACGCAGAATTTATTAACACTCAGTAGCAATTAGAAACGAGGACACTGATAATGCATTAGCGAGACATTCTCTACAGTGTAATAACTAAGAAATTTTGATTTTTTTGTGCTAGACTCTGTTGAAATGAATGACTTCTGTGGCAACTACAAAGTACCATTAGAGTGCAGAGAGTCTGTATGGCAGATCATGCTTACCGCTAATAAATTTTCTGGTCTGAACGAGTGTGCGAGTATAAAATGTTTTTTGGAAGCACAGAGTTTATAAAATATTAAACAGCTCTTGATGTATATAGTTATGTATATATTCATTTAAATCATTATGGTTTTAGTTTAGTTTTTAGTTGTGTTTCTTTAAATTTCTTTGAACAGTGACTAACTGAATAGTAACACAAAACACACACCTACATTCGCGGAGGCTCTCAATAAAAATCTGCCCAAACAACTGAGACCTTCAAAGCTGAAACGCAAGACACCTACAACAACTAAAAGGCAACAGAAATACCTCACTAATAGGATTACCGGCCTCAAACATATGCCATACGCAGACCGTCTCAAAAAACTGCAGCTCTACTCAGTCACATATCGCCTGCTCAGAGGTGATCTCTGCCTAACATACAAAGCTATGTCAAACCCAGATCTGCTTGACATACTACACTTAAAGACATCCAAATCTCTCTGAGCCACATGCTCCAGGGACATAAACCTTGTCACCACAATAAACAGAACTTGCTGGAGGGATAGATTCCTGTCCCAGAGACTTCCCATGCTCTGGAACAAACTACCCATTCATGTCAAACTCACTCCTCATTGGCTCTCTAAGAAAAATCTTGACAATTGAATAGGAAATAGGAAATTCACACCGGGGATCATTTCTGTGGCTCTGCCCGACGGGGGCACAGGAAAATAAATTCTTGGGTGGCGAAAGCCAGGGAATTTTTTGGCTAGGCTTATATAGGCCCTAGGGCCGCTAGCCTTGTACCCACCTATGAAGGTGGCTGGGGATTGGTTGTTTTGAACATGTGATTTGTTTGGTAATGTTTTTAAATGTGGAAACTTGATTCAGTAGTCAAATCTGAAGTTGTTCTTGGTGTTAAATAAAAGAAGGAAAGTGCTCATTTACAACACTGTTGACTCAGTGTGTGTTGCTCTATAGAACATTTTTTTCCTGTTCCTTGTTTTATTGATTCTAAACCACTTTTTGCTTTGGTTTATACTGTAAGATTTACTAAATTCTTATCTCTCTGTTCATCAGTGTAGCATTTTATCATCTTGGGTATGTTTGCTGTAGTTGCATTTTTAGAACAGAACAAAATGGATACAACAACTTTACCCTAATTTAAATCAAGTCCACTGAACTTACCTGATCTTCTTCCTCATCTTCTTCCTCTGCAAGTCGCTGCCTGCCCACTTCATACAAGCGACATACAGTGTCCATGTTCAGTGTATCTAGATTACCTTGATTCTGCAGTTCAAAAATGCAACAAGGAAAAATGAAACAGCTCATTAACACACAAAATTTATGATAAGCAGAAACATACTGTTGATGAGAAAAGTAAAAAAATCCTAACAGTTCTATAACTAAAATGAAAAAATTAAAAGTATGGTCAGGCACATGGAAAATGGAAAAGGTACTTTAAGTATGAGCTACGAGAGCACATCAAAATAGTTAGAAATGTACCATTAATTAGCAAGACTTAAGCAGTTACAACGGCCTTATCCAGTTGAAAGATACCACAAATATTACATGTTAAGTCACATCCATGAAATGAGGGGTAATCTACCAACAACTCCTCAGTTCTTTAACAAGGCCAAGGATAAAAGATTAAGATTTGAAGAAAGAATGTAAACAAAAGGGTCCAAAGCAGAAGCAACTTGAAGACTATGAAAACCAAAGCAGAACTGCTGGCCTTTGGAGGGATGGGAGGGGGACAACATACCTAACAGCAGAGAATCTTGCAAAGACGAGGCATTATATGTTTCATACATGAGCAGACACCTCTCTAACTTCTGCGTTTTTTCAGTACATCCTTATGTTGAACATTCTGCTGACAGAATGTGCTCCTTGGCCATCTCTCACTAGGTTTATGGAGACCACTACACAGGTTAGTGAAGAATCAGTGGCTCTGACAACAGCATTCATTTGCATTACAAAGGGAATCTATATTTGTTCAGATGAGTATCTCTGTAACCCATGATTTTGGTCACATTACAAAGGGATCTGCATTTGTTCAGATGAATACCTCCGTAACCCATCACTTTGGTCACATTACGAAGGGCTCTGTATTTGATCAGACGAATACCTCAACAATCCATCATTCTGGCTAAATTATGAAGGACTCTATATTTGTTCAGATGAATACCTCTGTATCCCATCAGTTTGGTCACATTGTGACGGGATCTGCAGTTGTTCAGAGGAATACCTCTGTAACCCATCATTTTGGTCAGATGTTCGACTTGATATCCCAAACATACTTCTAGTTTCCTGGGTTGACCACTTCCATTTCAACTTCCCTCTGCAGCTCACTATGTTGAAAGTACAACTGTGTAAAACTAACAAATATAGACGTCCTTCTCTTCATTGCTGCAGTACTCTTCACCTAGGGGACCTCCTGTCAAGGATACCCAATATCCAGCCAGTATATAACAGCCTTTAGCCCTTACTACATCACACATATGCTGCCTACACAAGGCGTACGGCATAAAGATGATATATGGATGCACGCATGCAGAACTTCTTTGCCGCCAATCTGAATGCCATGGTGAAGCGTCAGTCTGAATGCCGTTGTGAAGCGTCAGTCTGAATGCCGTTGTGAAGCGTCAGTCTGAATGCCGTTGTGAAGCGTCAGTCTGAATGCCGTTGTGAGGCGTCAGTCTGAATGCCCTTCTGCTGTGGCGTCAGTCTGAGTGCCCTTCTGCTGTGCTGGTCACCAAACTGTTTTCAAATCAGTGCCATCTTCACTTTCTTCTTTTTCTTGTGGAAGTTTTTTTTTCCCCAAAAGGGAACTTATCTGCTTAGCAAAGGAACAGTGCAAACAGTCAAATGATCCTCAAATGAGAGTACTCTTGGCAGCAGTAGAGCTTTGAAGGGCTTGGCACCCAAACATATCTTTCAGTCAGCTCAGCTTGAGCTGCCTGACAGTTTGGATGCATGGAAGATACTCTGAAGCTTTAGAAGATATCCATTTGTTATATCCTTGGCAGGATACAACCCGTACAGCTAAGGCTACTGCAGCAGTCATCAATATGATGAACATTACCCGATTCCCCTACTCCCCCAAATATCTCAAGATTGAAAAGTGCTAACGAAGGAAAAAAATAGTTCCTCTATGGGATCTGACACTATACCTTGTTGCTTATTAATAGTGATAAGCATGCCCTTACAGACTCAAACTGTTTAACCTATGTTTAGCTACTGGCTTTATGCTTGATAGGTGACGCATGGCAGTGGCAATGTCCCTCCATAAGGATAGCCTTACAACCTTCCTACATAATTACAGACCCATCAGACTTAAAAGCCTCATCTGCAAAGCCATGGATCATGTAATTGACTTCATAATCTGCAATATAAAGAAACTTATTAGACTTGACTGCCAACAGTTTGGCTTTGCTAAGAGTAGATGGTGTCAATTTAATCTGGTTGATGTCTTTGAAAAGGTGGTGGCGGCTTTAAAATGTTGACCTTACAGTGCACACAGTGTAACCTGACCTGGTTAAGGCCTTCACCACCCTTCTTCATCCTGGCATCATAAAAAGTTAAATACTTTAAAAATCAACCCATATGTGGTAAGATGGATAGTAAACTCTATGAAAGACAGAACCCATACATGATATGATAAAGACCAGAGGTGTACCTTCGAACTCTGTGCGGAGACCTCTCCCTTTTTGGTGTTTTCTTCTCAGGTCTCAAAGCACAGGCTCGACATCTCTGGCTAACAAACTATGCTGACAACTGCAAACTGGGAGCTGCTAAGGCAAAGCTTGACACCCAAATCCTTCCCTGCATGAACTCTCTACCACACAAAACAAAAATGTAGTCAGGGATCCAAGGTATGTGGGTTGATAGTTCCCTCTCATTTGACCATGTGACAATTGTCAGAAAATCATTTTTTTGGTCCAGCTAATTGCCAAAGGTACATCAAGGTCTAAAGAGGTAATTGCACCCTTATACTCGGCATTAAGCCAGTTATCATGAAAACCACCTCCTTTTGGGATGTATCTGACTAAAAGTATGATACAATTAGACCTCAAAGGTTCCTAACCACAATCAAATCAATCACAGGCCGAAAGTCCCTGAGCTAGCAAGAGAGGCTAGAAGCTCTATCCCATTATTCAGCATCTTACACGTTTTTAAGGGAAGATCGCTTAGAGCACCGTTACAGACCCGACTGACTTTGATCTCTTGCATCTCCACAACTCCAATTAACTCAGACACTAGAAACAGGGACCTAAATTTTCACCAACAGTTAAACAAGGTGGAAGGACAACGCAGCACCTCCCAAGCCTCTAAAATAAGCTTATCCTGTGTGTTAAGCAAAGCCTATTTTTCTTTAAACATAACCAAGATGACTGGATGGGAATCCACAAATTTACTCTGGTACTGACAAGTACGGCCCCTCTGGTTCAGCCTGAGGGAGGGTACGGGCAAAGTGTGAATGGTCATAAGACTCAGTGGCCCTAGAACGTCTATGAATCTACGGCGATACTGTGATATGGCAATAGTAGAGGGCCCAGGACAACACCTGTTTGGCATCTACTTTTCTGGAGTAAAAAACAATACCAAAGGGCTCTGGCTGATGCTGCAAGCTAGGAGCAGTCAAGCAAATCCCCAAATGACTTTTTTATTTAAAACAAGAAACATCTTTATTGAATTATCACTTATGACAAACCATACTGACATTTCAGTAGTAAATATTATACACCACGGTTAATTTTCCATAGTCATTGTCAACCAAACAATACATAGCTCATTCAACTCCTGCCCTCACTTAAACCACATTCCTCCTCCAAACATTATTCCACGTGTGCTGTTCTCACAACGCCCATTTTTTTTCTATGTAATTTGCTCCTACCCATTTCTAAAGATCCTCAAGATCTAAAGATCACATCAGTCGCCCTGCTACACAGGGGTCCAGGGAAGTAAATATTGTGGGAAAAATAGCCAAGGAATTGTTACGGCTAGGCTTGTATAGGCCCTAGGGCCGACAGTCTAGTACCAACTTATGAACCTACTTCCAGGTCCTTTATCTCCTTTACAATATTTACTACTTCTAGTATGGTTGGTTTAGACTTTAATTTATGTTTTCTAGTAAATGCTTTTTTGGCAGCCACCAAAATTTAACCCAGCAAAGTCTTTCTATGTCTATGCAGCTCAGATTCTGTATCACTTCTCAAAAAAATCATCTCAGTTACAAATCTGCTCACCCAGTATTTATGGCAGACTAATCTGATAGGAATTTTTAAAGTCTGCCAACTCATTACACACTCAAAATATGTTTCCAATTAGACCCACTCCCATCACACCTCCAACCTTGGTAATCTATATGAGGAAAAATTCTTTGCAGTCTGCTTGGACTATAAAAATACATATGCCAATACTTTCAAGCAAAAATCTTAAATCTTCTACACTTCCTTGCATATGTGGTAACCTTACATAATGTGAATTGTGAATTGCTTTTACAATCTCTTCCCAATACTTTCTAACTTCCTCTGAGTTCTATAGTTATCATATAATTCTGAAGATTATTAAACAGGGCTCAGTTTTATTTGTATTTGCTACAATTAAACAATCTCTGCTGCAATTTCAACTGTTTTTTACTGTTTTTACCGTGTCCTGATTTTTGGTTGCACTTCTAGTTGCTGTAGCATAGGCTAGATTCAGATCTGCTGAATCTAGTTCTGGTTGTACAGATTGAGCACTAACTCAGGAAATCTTTTGTCGGAGAGGCCCCCCCTGTGTCCTCGTGGGAGCGAGGTACAGTTTGGCTTATCTAATTTAACAGGGCTTAGTTTTAAGAGTTAGGATTGGTTAATTTGTTTCAAACCTTTTTCTCTCGTTTGTTATAAAAGCCCCCCATTTGCGTGGGTTTGCGCTTGTTTTTAACACAGCTGGAGTGAGTTTGGCGATCTTGCCTCTGTTCCACTGATCTTCCAAAACTACTGTGTGATCAGCAAACTCTCTACTCAGTAACAGGTCTAAACCTAGCATTATGGAGTCAGACTACCTTTGTTTCTCCTGCCAACCTGGTTGATATAGGTCTCCTGAGGCAGTGTAGCAATTGCCTCACGTACACAGGCAACCATCTACTACTAAATCACTCTAGTACAAAGTGCAAGAGATGTATCTACACCAAGAAGCTGGAATCCCTGCTCTCTTGCACACCAAACAATACCACCACACAGGTTGTCAGCTCATGCACCACAACTCTTACACAAAGCACACATGCCACAACTCGTACACAAAGCCTGAACTCAACACACAGACCATCATACATGGAGGAAATCTTCAGAATTTACCTAAACACCAGAGACCTCCTAAGCACAAGTCTGCTACACCCGACAGTACCCACAGCACTCAAGACAACACCAGTATCTCACCAACTAAGCCCTTAAGGCGCAACACATCCAAAACTAATTTTCTTGTTATTGGAGATTCTCTAGTGAGACACACTGACATCCTGCTCACCAGGTTGGAGAAGGAGAAAGTCACAGTCAGCTGTCTGTCCAGTGCCAGGATTGGTGAGATTACACATGCACTCAAGTCACTCAACAAGTACCGTTATGACTCCTAGAACGACTTGAGACGTACCTCAGAGGACTTTATGAAGAGAGAGATGATTACTCTCTCTGAATGCATGTCCCAGGCAGGTATAGTCCAAGTCTTGAGCAGCATTTCAACACTCACCTAGAATGATGCCACAATATAAATAAAAAATGATTGCCTTTAATAACTGGCTTAGTTTTTGGTGTCATTCAAGGGGGATGAAGTTTCTATCAGCTTGGGACGACATGGTTGATGGACCTCGCTGCTTTGCCAGAGATGGTCTGCACCTGGCATCTCTGGGCTTTCGGCTGCTGGCTAAGGCTGTCTCATACTGTCTTTTTTAGGCAAGGTCTCAAAAACAAAACGTCCAATGTAAAAATATCCAGCACAAACAAAATAAGGGTTATGCTGCTGAATGCTAGGAGTTTAAACCAAAAGCTGCAGTTCCTGGAAGCACTCCTTTCCCTGGATGATGTAGACATTTGTGGAGTCAAAGAAACTTGGTTCAAAGACAGTGAATACCATGGCCTTGCAAGACTACAATGCCTTCCACACTTTCAGACTGTACAATGAAAGTGTGAAAACCAAAGGTGGTGGATTATCTATCTACATTAAAGGTAAGTACTCCTCCAGACTGGTTAAACAAGATAACTCTATGGAGCTACTCCAAGTTCAGATTACCACGGGTAAGACCCCCTCCTTCAAGTCATTGCTAGTTACAGGTCCCCCTCCATGAACCAAGATGCTCATGCGTCTTTTTTGGCTTTACTTGAGTCAATCAAAATACAATCCAGCACTTGTCATGGGAGATTTTAACCATCCTACAATCAACTAGGGAAAAACATACATCAGCCCCAACTTACTTGCACAAAAATTCCTTGACTTTATTAACTCAAATGCCCTGGAACAAATTGTACATAATCCTAGAAGGGGCTCAAATATACTTCACCTGGTTCATACTAACACAACAGACCATTGTGCTACCGTAAGTGTAGGTCTCTCGTTAGTAAAATCTGATCACAAGTCAGTCACTTAAAGTAGCAATAACGCCAGAACTCATAAGAGGTGAAGTCAGATTAAAAAACTTCACCAAAGCCAACTACAGTCTCCTAGGGGTTGGCATAAATGGATTCCAAGCCCCAGTCCCTACAGATGGTCTTGGCAACTATACTAAAGTATACTTGGATGCCCTGTACCAACACTTATTCAAAAGTATAGACTCAACTGTGCTGAACAGGTCAAAAGTAAGAGTCTCAAGAAAAAACAAGCCACCCTGCTAGACATCTCACAAACTATACAACACGCACAAGAAGTCGTTGTCTAAGAATAGCAAAGGGAGGTCCCAGCACTGGAAAAGTGCCCTCCTAAGCCTAAATAAACAAATAAAGCAACTTATAATATCCTCTAAGGGCAACATCGAAAATAATTTAGCAAGCAAAGCTAAGGATAACCGTAAGCTTTTCTTCAGCTACATCCGTTGCCTAAAAGAAAGAACCCACGTGTGCTGAATTAGTGGCAAATGACATCACACACAATGATCCTGCAGAAAGTGCTAACCTACTAGCTGACAGATTTGGTGAAAATTTCTCCCCTTTATCCCTCCAAACATATCACAAGCCATACCTTCAACAGCTCCCCTTCAAAACTCTGTCTAAGGCAAAAAAACACAGGCTCTATGGGTCATGATGATACCCCAGGCTGCATTCTAAACAAACTAAAACGGGAATTAGCAACCCCCTTAAGCACCCTATTTAACCACAGCCTGAAAACAGGATTTGTTTCAGCTGAATGGAAAGCTGTGGCCACTATCCCCCTTCACAAGGGAAGCATAGCAACAGATCCAGGGAATTATAGACCCATAAGCCTGACTAGCCTTATCTGCAAGGCCATGGAACATATCATCATGGACCTCATAAATAAAGATATAAGTGACCTCCAAACCCTTGATCCAACCCATTTTGGCTTTGTAAAGGGTCAATCATGCCTGTTAAACCTAGTAGACTTCTTTGAAAATGTGACCAGGGCCACAGAGGAGGGAAAATCTGTGCACATAGCATATCTAGACTTGAAGGCCTTTGACACAATCTTCCATTCAGGCATTACTGGCAAACTCACCCACCTAAATGTCAACCCTTTTGTTGTTAGGTGGGTCACAAATTGGCTCACTAACCGTACACATGCTATCAAAGTGGATGACTCCACCTCGACCAGAAGATTTGTCACCAGTGCGGTACCACAAGGGTCAGTACTGAGCTCCCTTTTGCTTATTTACTTCTTGGACGTTCAGGCCAAAACAAAGGAAATGTGGCTGACCAAGTTTGCTGATGACTGCAAACTTGATGCAATTGTTGACTCCCCAAATGATGTCATTGTACTCCAAGAGGAGCTTACACAGACTAACGATTGGTACCAAAGCCATGGACTCAAATTAAATGCAAAATAATGCATCATCATCCTCTTCGGTAAAAGCAATGTCCCTACTATCAAACAAACAATACCTTTAGTATGAACACTGTAGGATTTGGGCACACAAGTAGACTGTGACCTAAACTTTGACCACCACGTGTCCACTGTAGTAATAAAGGCATTCTACATCACACATTTGATTAACAAGGCATAGCTTCAAGAGCAAGAGAGTTATAACCCCCTTATACTCAGCCCTTATCAGGCCCATATAATTGAGTATAATGCCACCTTTGATATGTCCCATACCAGGCACCTGCAGCAACTGGAGAGACCCCAGAGTTTTTTTTTTTTTTTTTTTAACTAAGATGGTGCAGGGTCTTCAGCACATGCCTTACACAGACAGACTGAAGTCTTTGTCGCCGTACTCAGTAGCATACAGGCTGCTTAGGGGAGACGTGTATCTGACTCAATCTCTGACCCCAACCTGATGATGTTGCTGCACATCTCTAAGTCAAATGGGACCAGAATTACCTGCTCCAGTGACCTCAATCTGGCCTGCAATTTAAATAGGACATGCTGGACAGACAAATTAATCTCACAGAGGTTGCCACTTCTCTGGAAAAGGCTACCAAATTCGTGTTAAGCACAGCACATCTATGACTCTGTTGAAAAGGACCCTGGATTAATGGATGGGAAATCCCAAATTCTTGCCAGGAATAGCTCCTACATCCATCTTGGACATTGATGGTCATTACTAATAATAATCTTAGGGATTGACTAGACTTTCTTTTGAAATATAACGGGTGTAACAGGCTAGGCTTAAAATGACCCTCAGGTCAATAGCCTAGTAACCTCCTATGAACCTATATTTTATATACGCTATTAATTATACCCATTTTAACAGACGCTTCTGTTCTAGATTATACTAAAACCCATACCAGTGCAGGTATTTTACTTAGGATCTCCCTATTTACTCTTCTGTGCCTTTACTCTGATATCAATCCTTGATAGGGAAGGCAATCTCTAGTCTGCAGTACAAATTTATTCTAGGCCTCTCCCCCTTCTATTATCTTTCCCTCTCTAATTATTTGCTCCCAATACCTTGGTTCCTTTGCCAGTTTTCTCCAGTAAATTCCAGCCCCCTCTTTCCTATTCCATGTACCCCTAACTGCAGTCATCTCTACTGACAGAATCTCCTTTCTCCATTCCCGTGCTGGCTTAGTTCTTAGAACTACTTAAAGATCTGCATGCAAAATCCTACTACTCAATTTCTTGAGCTTCCCCAGTTAATCATCATCCCTTTCTTCTCTGAATTATAGCTTTCTGGTTGTGCAACGTACAGGAGCTTTAACTGTGTAGCTCTGAAATACCCATTTAAATTGGGTAATCCCAAGCCACCTTGTTCTATTGGAAGGATCAACGTATCCCACTTGCCTCTTGCACTCTTCCCCTCCCAGATAAAAGCCTTCAACTCTATTAATTGCCATCTACAAATTCTCCTGTAGTTGATAATGTCTGATCTGTGTATAAAACTGAAGGGACTAAACATTTTCACAGAACTTCCAGTTTTTGTATTATCTTTTAGTCTCTTCCCACATATCCTTAGCTGCCATAACAGAATCCTTTTTAATCCATATTACTAAGTACTTCATTTTATCATATCCCCATAAATATGGGTATTGCTGAACCAATTTGTGGGTAGGTACATATTGCCTTTGTTTTACCTTCATTAATTTTGTACCCTGAAAAGTTGAAACTATCTCAATGTTCCGCAATACTGAAATGTCCTTTTCTTGTTTTATCGGGTACAAAATTATCTGCGAATAAAGCATTACCATACCAATTGTATCCTTGAATTTCCGAGTCCATTATTTTCTTTTCCAATGGTTCTAAATATAATGCAAGTAAAGAAGAGAGAGGACATCCCTGCCTGGTTCCTCTATTCAAACATTCAGACAGGAACTCTCCCACTTTAATTTTTGCCTCTGATCCCTCACACATCCTTTCTAATTGACCTTACTGTTATGTCAGGGAATGCCCTACTCAAAATCCCAGCTTACTCTGTTGAATGCTTTCTCTGCATAAATACCCACCAGTATCAGTGGTATTTTCTTACATTCTGCTTCATCAGTGTTCTATTTACCTCCCCACCACAAAGCCACACTGATCCATATCTATCAATTTTGGCATCACCTTTGCCATTGTGTTAGCTATTACAGATGCGCACACTTTATAACTGTGGTTTAAACTTAAAATGGGCCTATATGAAGCTCTACCTGAGGGGTCTTTACCCTCTTTAGGTATTACACAGCCGTCACAGCTTTCTTCCAGGATGTTGGTGCTTCTCCTCCTTTTAAAATGATGTTAAAACACTCCAGATATTTATCACTTTCTTCCATCCTAGCTTCCAAACTTCCATGGATTTGGACACATGGCTGGATGGCAGTCCAGCTGTCTAGTTGCAATGACATATGGCTGTAGACATTTCCTGTGGGCAAAGTAGATCTCCCTGCACAACATTAACATATTATATTGTAACATATTATTATTAATGATGTTAACATATTACAGGAGGGGCTAACGCAAACAATTGAATGGTGCCAAAGTCATTGTCAAACTAAACACAAAAAACTACATTATCCCATCTGGCAAAGCAGAATTCCCCACTGATTGCTGACAGCACTCAACTAAGTTCAAACCCAGTGGTGCGAGATCTGGGAACACAGGTCGACAGCAATCTGAACTTTGACCACCACTTTTCCATGGTGGTAAGGAAAGCCTTCTACATTGCTCATCTCATAAATAAAGGCATCACATCCAGGTCTAAGGATGTTATAAACCCACTTTACTCAATCCTAATCAGACCATTAACACAGTAAAATGCTCCCTTCTGCATGCATCTCACCAGACACCAGCAGCAACTGGAGAGACAACAGAGGTTTCTCACTAAGATGATACAGGACCTCCAAATCATGACCCATGTGGATAGACTGAAAGCCCTATCACTGTACTATGCATCATACAGGCTACTAAGAGGCAACTTGTGCCTGACCTACAGGGCAGTCTCTGACCTCGACCTGATGGAAATGCTGCACATACACAAATCAAATGGCACTAAAGTTACTCACTCTAGGGATCTCAACCTTGCCAGTGACATTAACAGAACATGCTGGAGAGACAGGTACATGTCCCAGAGATTGCCACTACTGTGGAACCCAACTTCAAATCCATGTGACGCAGAGCTCCTCAATAATCATATTCAAGTGCAACCTGGACAAATGGATGGGTGAACGTTCTTTGGGGTGTGGCACCCATGTTCCATAAGGGCAAGGGTAGTCGGTGTTGATCTGTAAAGTATGTCCATCTAACCAAGGACAACTGGGGCAACTTAGGATTAACATGGCTAGGCATACAAAAGCTCTATGGCTACTAGCCTAGTAACCTCTTATGAACCTATATTCATAGGTAGCAGAAGCAAACCCTCAGAGTGAGAGATTCTGCATGCCCCCAGAAACACAAAGGTATAATCATCTGCAGTACAGGCTACTGTAAGCAGATGCTAGGGCACTGCCACTGTGAAAAAAGCAGACAAATGGGCACAGCCTTTATTAATGCAACATGTAAAGTGATGTTCATAGGTTGATACTAGGCTATCTGCCCTAGGGCATTTATAAGCCTAGCCAGAGTGTGTTTGGCTTTTGCCACCCTTTTAGATTAGTTGACTGTGCCTCTGTAATAGTAGGTCACAGAAGGTAGCCCTTTTAAGGTTAGTTTACTGTACCTCTGTCTAGCAGGGACACAGAAGAGATCCCAGGGGTAAACTTACGATCTCCCATCCAATCGTCAAGATTTCTCTTGAAGAGGGTCAGTGAGGGGCTCTGCCTAACATGGATTGGGATTTTGTTCCAGAGTGTGGGGAGCCTCTGGGATATGTATATGTCCCTCCAGCATGTCCTATTTATTTCTGTGCTGAGGTTCAAGTCCCTAGAGCGTATAGCTCTAAGAGATTTGGATTTCCTGACGTGGAGCATGTCCATTAATTCTGGGTCGGACATGGCTTTATACGTCAGACACAGATCGCCTCGGAGTAAGCGGTACGCAATGGAGTAGAGCTGGAGTTTCTTTAGCCAAACTGCATAGGGAATCTGTTTGAGTCCCTTGATCCTCTTGGTGAGGTACTTTTGGGGTCTTTCCAGTTGCTGCAGGTGTCGGGTAAGGTACATCCCAAATGGGACATTGTATTCAATTGTGGGCCTGATGAGTAGAGGGGCACAAAGACCTCTCTTGATCTAGATGTGAACCCTTTCGTGATAAGGTGGGCTATATAGAAGGTCTTTCTAACCACTTTGGCAACGTGATTGTCAAAGGAGAGATTACTATCTACTTGGGTCCCCAAGTCCCTAATTACTTCTTCCATACTTAATGGATTACCACTTATGTGGTAATTTGTGGGCACTTTTGTTTTTCCCAAAGGAGATGACTATGCACTTTTTGGCATTTAGCTTTAGGCCATGGCTCTGGCACTAGTTACCCGTCTCTGAGAGACCCATTTGGAGGATGCGTGCGTCAGCCGGAGTCTCGATTATGGCACCCAGTTTGCAGTCATCTGCGAACTTGGTCAGCCATAGTCCACCCGTTTTAGCCTGTACCTCGGAGAAATATATACCTAACGAGAGGTCCCAGGACTGAGCCTTGTGGGATGCCACTTGTAACTGGTTTAGAGTCTGACATGGCACCTGCAATTCTGACCATGTGGGTTCTATCCCTGAGCCAGTTTGCAACCCATCTTGTGACATAGGGGTTGATATTTAAACTGGCGGGCTTATTTATGATGCCCAAGTGGGGTATTGTGTTGAAGGCTTTTGCGAGGTCCAGGTAGGCTGTGTGGACTACCTTCCCTTCATCTATGGCTTTGGTAACTGTTTCAAAGAAGTCGACCAGGTTCAAGAGTTGCAAACTGGCTTAAGGACAGAACCCACAGGGTTAGAGTTGCTGGCGCTGTGTCAGACTCCAAGCCGGTCACAAGTGGTGTCCCATAGGGCCCCTATTGTTTGGCATCTACTTCTCAGAAGTACAGGCCAACATGGGAGGACTTTGGCTGACAAAGTTTGCAGACGACTGCAAACTGGGCGCCATAGTGGAAAGTGCATCGGACACGGATATCCTTCAGAAGGGACTCACGGAAACAGATAGCTGGTGCCAGAGCCATGGCCTGAAGTTAAACGCCAAAAAATGTATAGTCATACCAAAACAAGGTAACCCCAAGCTACCATATAGGTGGCAATCCACTAAGCACAGAAGAGGTTATCAGGGACCTGGGGACCCAGGTTGACAGTGGCCTTTCTTTTGACACTCACATTGCTAAAGTGGTTAGAAAGACCTTCTACATTGCCCACCTGATCATGAAGGATTCACATCCAGATCTAGTGAGGTCATTGTTCCCTGTACTCTTCACTTATCAGACCAATGATCGAGTACAATGCCCCATTCGGGATGTATCTCACCCGACATCTGCAGCAATTGGAGAGACCCCAAAAGTTCCTCACCAAAAGGATAAAGGGACTCCAAAATCTGTCATATGCTGCCAGATTGAAGAAACTCCAGCTCTATTCAGTCGCATACCGTCTGCTCAGAGGTGACATGTGCCTGACATACAAGGCCATGTCCAACCCGAATTAATGGACATGCTCCACCTCAAAAATCCAAATCCACCAAAACCACTAGAGCAAGCGACTTAAACCTTAGCACGGATATAAATAGGACGTGCTGGAGGGATAGATTTATCACTCAGAGACTCCCTATGCTGTGGAATAAAATCCCGGTCCATGTGAGGCAGAGCACCTCGCTGACTCTGTTCAAGAGAAATCTAGACCTGTGGATGGGAGATCGAGGTTTACCCCGAATCATATCTGTGTCACTGCTGGACAGAGGCACAACAAACTAATGGGCACAGTATTTTTCATATAAGGCGTAAGCCACAAAAATTTGGGCTAGGCTTATAAATGCCTTAGGGCAGATAGCCTAGTATAAACCTATGAACCTAAGAGGCAAGATCTGCCCTTAACAAAGCCGAATTGGATAGGATCCAGTGTCTGGAGGTTCCCAATGTCTTTGTTTATGATTTCCATGATGATACGCTCCACAGCTTTGCAGACCAGGCTAGTCAGGCTTATAGGGCGATAGTTTCCGGGTCCGTTGTGGAGCAGGACCACTGTTGCAGTACGCCATTACTTGGGTAGTATCCTGTAGTAAGGCTGAGATTGAACATTGACTTTATGTGCGGGTTTAGTTCTTCTTGGAGCTTGTGTAAGACGCAGCCTGGGACACCGTCTGGTCCCATTAATATTGTGTTTTTTGCTTTGGAGAGGGCAGCTCTCACCTGTGCATCTGTGATCTGAGGGAGGCTACACTGTTGGGATAGACATTTGCTTTTTTGGGGGGGAAGGGGGAGTTTGCACTGAACCTTTTTGCCAGAATGTTGGCAATGTCTGTGGGTTCAGTGTATTTTTTGTCATTTTGCACTAACTCTGAGCATATCTGGGAATTGCCTCCAAGGTTCCTGACATAACTAAAGAAGGCCTTGTGATGATCTTTAGTGTCTTATGCAATTTTTCTTTCGAAGCTGGCCTTACATGATTTTTATGAGGGAGCGTAGTTTCTTGCTAGTACTGATCAGAGATGCCTTCCCTTTTTGGGATTTTGCTCTATCATGTAGTAGCTTCCTCCTTCTGTTGTATAGCTTATTTATGGCCGGGGTCCACCAGACAGGTCTCCTAACTTTGGAGGAGTGAGTCTTGGTTTTGTTTGGGATAGCATGATCCATGCATTCCTGTAGGTGTCCACAGAATGCTTTTGTAAAGGATTCTGCATTTTGGGCTGTATTTTCCACTGGCACGGGGGCTTTGAAGGATTCCACCTTGGTTTTGAGAAGTGTGAAGTTTGCTTTTCAGAAGTTTTTCACCATGGTTTCCTTGGCTGGGGGTGGGGACGCGATATGGATGTCCAGTGAGATTAATTTATAGTCTGATCTTACCAATGAGGGGTATACCTCAGGTGTAGAACAGAGACCCCATGTTGGTAATGACCAGGTCCAATATGTTTTCCCCTCTTGTGGGAGTGGTGACCAGTTGTTCCATAGCATTTGAGTTTATAAATTCTAGGAACCGTTGGGTGAGGGTGTTAGGGATTGAGTAGTTTTCCCAATCAATGTTTGGGCAGTTGAAGTCACCCAACATAATGGTGTTTGGAGAGACCTTCATATTCTCCAGTGTTCTCAGGAAAGCAGAGTGGGGTTCCTGTGTTTGGGAGGGTGGTCTGTAGCAGGTTACAAACTGAAAGGCAGTTTTGCCCACTGTTAGTTGCACATGGATGGTCTCCGATGCTTAGTGCAGTGCCACTAACCTGGAGGTGTGGGTATCTTTGATGAATATGGATACTCCCCCCTCCTTTTGTGGTTTGGTCTGAGTTTTGGGGCCGAAAAGCATGGTATGAAGTATAACCTGGTAGTGCTGGGGTGCTCTCGGGAGCCTTGAACTAGGTTTCTGTTACTGCACAGATATCGATATTCTCCATACTGAAGAGAGTCTCGAGTGCGTGCATCTTGAGGTTTAGACTTCTGGCATTGAGCAGCATTACCCTTAGTTTTTTTTTCTTTGTGTTGTCTATGAAGGTGGGTTTGTCTTTTGAGCCTTGCCTAAAAAAGGCACTATGGGGGTGGTAAGAGCCTTTGCCAGTATTCGAAAACCCAGGGGTGACAGGTGCTAGCCGTCCCTAGTGAAGCAACGTGGCTTGTCGAGCATGTCATCCCAGGCAGACAGCTAGTGGATCCCCTTTGAATGACACCAATACTTTAGCCAATTGTTAAAATTGATCATTTTGTCTTTATACTGTGGCATCATTCTTGGTGAGGGCAAGATACTACTCAAGGTCAGGGTCATACCGGCCTGGGCTACATGATCAGCGAGCTCCTCTATGTCTCTTTTCATGTAGTCCAGGGAGGTACATCTCAGGTCATTCACACCAGCATGGACAATGACGGAGTCATATTTGTACTTGCTTTGGAGTGACCTGAGTGCTTGTGTTATGTGGCGGATCCTGGCACCAGACAGGCAGCTTACAGTGAGGTCTCTGCTGCTTAGGCAGATTTTTATTTAGAGCCTCCGAGTATGTTTTTGTGTTTGTGTGTCTGGTTTGCTGATGCGAGAGGTCTATGTGAGACTGGATTTGTGGTGTGTGTGGTTACCTTCGCCTCCTGACTGGCTGTGCCAGTACTGGGCTGAGAGCGCTCAGCCTCCAGTTTGGCTATATAGTTAACTCTCTCACATATATATGAGCTTGTTGGGAGGAGGAGAGGGTGGTCTGTGTACATAAGGCAGTTGTAACATTGCCTCAAGATTCCCAGATTCACCAGATGGACTGGAGAGTAAACCCGAAACTGACCTTTGGACATGCCTGAATAATATAGGGAACTACTTATTGACTGATCAGACCAATAGGGAACTAAGTATTTAAAAAGAGTATAAGAGGGTGTAGTGCTTAAGTTTATTAGTGTTTACCTATAAGATTACTTATACGAGCAAGTGCAGGGCTTTAGAGTGAAAATAGAGTGCTTATTTTGAGATTTACAACAGTTCTAAGGGAAAAAGTGAAGAGCAGACTTTGTGGAGCCGGTAATAGTTTTAAACCTTTTTAAGCGGCGCTGCCCGATGCTGCGCTATGCACAAAACTACGGAAATGCAGGTTTTAAAGCAGGGAAACTGAGAGAGATAGGAATTGACCCAAAACGGCCAATAAGCTACTAGTTTCAGGGCTGAGACCACTCCTCCAGGGACAGATAGGCTGCTCCAAGCTCCCCACTCTCACTGGTGAACAGAGAAGCTTCCTCCTATCCAAGTAAGGATATGGGCAACACAGGAAACTATACCACAGTCCGGAATTCATCAAAGCCTGAAATCTGGTCTAATCTAGTTCAGCAAATGCAGGAAAAGAGAATGGGCCGGATTCACGAAACCTCCGTGTAAGACTTAATATGTCTTACTCGGAGGCTGCAGTTGAACGGTATGACGTCAGCATGCCATGCGTATTCATGAGGGCATGCTGAATCATACCAAAGTCTAACACGGTCCGTGTAGGAAAGTAGGGGGCGTGTCCGATTGCCTAGTACAGCAAAGGGACATGCCTCCAGAAGAGTCAGAGTCCTGAAAGTAAACACCCACAAGCGAGTCCGCTGAAATGTCAAGAAACACAAAAAACACACATCCCCACAGACTAAACCCTACTGAAAATATGTAAAACGTAAAAATAGCAGTTTCCTTTTTTTTTTTTTTATAATTTCCAAAATGTTTGCCCGCATTTGCGCTCGTTTGCGCGGGTATGCCCTTTGCTCAACCACAGTTAGCAGATATGACATTGAAAAGTATATAAGATCTACATATGCAAATTAAGCAAAGTAGCAATAGCGCAGCGGTAGAGACGTCGCCCAAATAGGTAGCCACGGTTCGAGCCCCACAACATCCCCCTTCATTTTTCTTTAAATAAGTATGAAACAATTCCCCGATATATATATAAATTTAAAGTAAAATGTAATGAAATGGACCATGTATTTCTGAACAAAACCTATACTATGTATATATAAAAAGGATCATAATTGCCCGTAGCTTAGCAGCGCTTTAACAAGCTTAATATGAGTGCCAGTAGCTGAGCAGCGCTTTAACAAGCTTAATATGAGTGCCCGTAGCTGAGCAGCGCTTTAACAAGCTTAATCAGTGCCCGTAGCTGGGCAGTGCTTTACCCAGCTTAATATGAGTGCTTACAGCTAAATAATGCGTTACCCAGCATAAGCCGTTTGCGCGGAGCTGCGCAGCGTGCCAACCAGCTTACCGTCGGGCAACGTTGGGCAAGCTGTAGCAAAGTCGCCTTTACACAGACACACCTCCTAGCCCATCTAGACAGTAGTAAAATAAAAAAGCAATGGCAAGGATCGAACCCAGGATACTGTGCACCATAGCCAAAGTACTGAACCACTAAGCCATGACAGTTGTACTTAGAAATACAGTATTACCATATATATAGGAATGAATGAAAATATAACCATGACAAAGCAGGTTTGCTGTAAGCAGAGAAAAATCCAAAATGGCCAATCACAGATAAGTGCGGGAAAACCGGCATATATAAGCCCCATAGGCAGGCATACACACCATAACTGATTGTGGTACCCATTTGCAGTCAGGATGGCAGGTGCAGGAGAGGGAAATCGCTTTAGAGCACAAAGGTGGGGCATTGAGGAGTCAAAATATATGGTTTGGCTCCTAGTCCACCATCATGAAGGCCAACTCATGCAGGGCCAGGTTCAATGGGGAGCGTACAAGGCAGAGGCGTGGAACCGGTTGGCACATGATCTCACCAGTGTCACAGGCATTCCGGGGACTGGTGAACAGGTCCATCACCACCATGCGGACCTGAAGCGACGAAAGGAGGACCAACTGAACCGATGGATCCAGGAGGCCCGTCAAATGCCCAACGCCCCACTACTGAGTAAGTATCCATGTAATTAAGTATGTAAGAAATGCTATCCTAGCCTATAGTATGGATAGGTATGTTCCAATATTCCTTCATTTATATTACAGCTGCAGGTGTTTGTTCCGCGAATCGGCAAGCCTATGCTGATAGGCTGGCAAGGTTATGCCACCAGGCAGGTTAGTAATTATTCTGCTGGTATTGTTATAGAAGTGAGACAGCCTGTAAAAAGAGTTAACCCAGTAATAAAGGTCAAATAAGCCTAGAAGAAAGATTCTGCTAGTATTGTAAGATTAGATAAGTGATGCAGCCTGGAAAAGAGTATTGCAATCCAGTAATAAAGATTAAACAAGTCTCAAATAGAGTTTCCACCTGTATTGTAATATCAGATAACTGCTTCAGCCTGAAAATGATTGTTGTAATCAATCAACAAAGGATAGACAAGTGTCGAATACATCCTTGTAAATTCTGCCATATGAAATAAGAGAGTCAGCTGGAAAGGATTGTTGTAGCCCAGTAATGAATGTTAATAAAGCCTAGAATTAAGTACCATCCTAAAATGTAAATATAAAATAAGTGAGAGTGTGTGAGAAAGACAGTTTGAAGCTACCAAGAAAGCTGTAATAAGTCTGGAATAAAGGTATACTGCATTCACTACATAATGAAATGAATGAGACAGCCACAACCAGAGAGTGAAATGTCTTTAATAAAAGTACAGAACCTGGACTGTGTCCGTCCCACAATTTGGATATGTTGCTGGACCCTTGCATTATGCAGATAGTATGGTTGTATGAAATGCTGAACATCCACGATTGTCTAGACCCATATAAATCAAATGTAGCAGGATGCTTTACCTGAATACAGCCAGATATGAACATATATGAATAAAAATGGAATGTATATTAATGTAGCAGTAACAACCCCGTCACCAACATTCCTAAGGTTACATACAGGCAACTGTACTAATACATGTAGGGGATATATATCTGCATCTACTAGGAATGTACAGTCTATGTATAGGTAGTTTAAGTTGTTAATGTAATATTTCTCCACCCTACCCTATTCTCACAAATGATGCCATTCCACACCAAACTGGGTATGTGTATTCACAATTAATTCCCATGGACATTTGTCCTGTTGGTTTATACATATCTGCATGTACGTTGATGCATGTGCCCTGTTCACATATCCAAACCTGATGGCCTGTTGCCACCAATCAACCCTGCATGCTGTTGGAATGTCCACTGTTCTAAATATGCATGTGTTATGCTTGCTGCTCAATATTCAGAATTCATGTGTGTTTGGTTAATGGGAATACTGATGCATGCTGTTACAACTAATTTTGAATGGTGTTGTTTGTTACTAATCCAAAATGCCATATAATACTGCTAAACATAGGACAACAGGGAAGGCGGGTTCCAGCGGACCCACCTCTCCAACCTCATCTGGCGAGTGCACCTGGCACCAGTGTCCAGGCCGGAACCTCCACCTCCGGTGGCCCTGTGCCACCTTCGGGTGGAAGCGCTGCAGGGGATGGGGCTCGTCCCCCCTCTGCAAGCGTGGCCGGAGGAGAGCCTCCACTCACCCTCCATAGGGTCCAGTCTGTGGTACATAGTGAGATCAGGCATTCAGTGACTGATCCCCTATGCCAGCTTGAGGTGAGAGTGGCGCAACTCGCGGGTGTGCCTGCCCATCCTATCCAACCCCCAGCACAGCCCCAGCCTGGGCTGTGAAGGCGCAGTGGTAACTGCCCATGGGTGGGGATCTCAGTTCCACTGTTGCCATCTGTGGGCTCATGGGCTTGCGATATCCAAACATCCGTCCCAGTCAATTGTGTTTACCCCCCACGTGTCATACTCCGCCCCTGAATGCATCTTGTTTGTCTCGTCTGTTAACCTCCCCAACCTACCTCCCCAAATACACCTACTTCCTGTACCTCACATTCCTCTCACCTGAAAAAAATAAAAATAAAAAAAGGGTACTCTGTTCTCACAAAAAAATGACGCCCCATACATAGCTGCCCATTTCGCATACATGTCTGCTGGACATGTAAACTGATAATTACAACTGGCTGTACAACATATTTAGTTGTCCTCACCCCTCTCTCAGGGGTGGAAGGTGTCAAATCTCATGCTAAATTTCTAACATATGCACAGCTGTTGCTGGAAAAGAACTGGGCAGCTATGGGCCTTCACTACATCCTTCATGCACATCCCGAGCTTGTTTTCCTACTGTCCTACCCTCTTTGTGCCCCCTTTTTCACCACTGTCCTATTTCCCCATTTTCTTTTCTTTAAAAGAAATTAGCGCGGTTTTAGCGGGAGTAAGCACTTTTAAGCAGTAGTCAGCGGGTGTGCGCTTAGCTATGCGTAGATAAGCGTAGCTAAGCATCGCACAAACCCGCTTACAACTGCTCAAAAGTGCCTTAGTCACTCTGTATGACAAGGGCCTGTAGTCTTCTCATCAGCAAAATAAAATACCCGTCAGTCTCGAACCCCGGACCTTGGAAACACTAGACTGCATGAATTACCACTGAGCCACAGCAGATATACAAGAACTTGGTGCTGAAAGAAATATATCATGAAATACAATGAGTGAATGTAAAGGGAAAATAGGAAGGCCATTACACAAAGCTTGTTCTATGTATCTTTACTGGCAATTCTTGTGGAATTGCATTACATGAGTGTGATAAGAGAAACAGCCATGCTAGTAGGTAATAATGTTACAGTAGCACCTGACAAACCCCACACAGTATCACAGCAGGATAAACACCGCCATATTTGAATAGGTAAGAGGCCAGACCTCCCAACTGTGACTGATTTACAGGGATGTCCCTGATATGCAAAGAAATGTTACCTGTGCCCCACTGACTCCCTGTGAAATGTACTAACAGTAAGCAGGAAGGTGGGGAATCTCATGTAATGGTAACTGTCAATAAGTTACAGTAGACACTACCTGCATGTCAGAAATGGTGTAGTAATACATATGCTCAAAATACCCAACAGTCACAACTGCAGAATATCTGAAATATATCACGGGTGTATATAACTGATATGTACCTTTCCCTGAGGCTGGTTAAATATATACCTGAAAGTATCTCAGGCCTGGAAGTGTCAGAAACACACAGGCATATCAGCCTGTCTGCTGTTACTCTGCGAATAGCTGTAGAATTACTTCCACAAGCATGCCCTTACGTAGGAGTACAATACAGAAATATCAAAAGATGTAGCCATCTAACATACTAATGACAGTATAGCAGTTCACAAGCACAGCATGTACCTGATAATTATAATTGTTAGTACAATATACGTAGTTGTCCTCACCCTTCTCTCAGGGGTGGAAGGTTTCAAATGTCACACCAAATGTCAAACATATGTACAGCTATTGCAGTTAAAGAAATGTGCAGCTATGGACCTTCCCTACAACTAGCCTGCACATCCCTAGCTGGTGTCTCCACTGACTTCCTGCTTCCCGCTTACAACTGTTTAAAAGTGCCTTATTCACTCTGTATGACATGGCCCTAGTACTGCTCAGCAGCAAAATAAAATACCTTTTGTAAGTGTCAAACCCCAGACCTTGGCCTCGCCAGACTGCATGAAGTACCACCAAGCCACAACAGACATATAAGAACTTAGTGTTGAAAGAAATATATTATGCATTACAAGGAGTGAATGTAAATGGAAAATAGGAAAGTCATAGCAACACATTCTAGTAAATACAAATATCAGGCATTCAAGGAGTGAATGTAAAGGGAAAATAGAAAAGCCATAGCAACACATTGCAAGAACTACTGTTGTATGCCAGTTAATCCACAAATCCCACAGGAAAGTACATACTCCCATGTAAACATTGTTAGCATTAGCAAGTGTGAGTTAACATACACACTAAGAAGAGTGAACTGGAAGAAGCAACAGCCAGGTTTCAGTACAACATGCATTTCAGTGGCTACAAATTAGCCTCAGATATGAGAGATATACCAACCTTCTGACTGACACAACAGTGTCCACAGCAAACCAGCATGGTCCCCACCTTGCAAACCTGAAAGGCCTACGCCTACCTAACCTATCATTTTGTAGCAGTGTCCTGAAATCACAGTGAGAACTGCAATTACCACACAGCAAGCTGCATGCAATTACTAAATGCTGGCCACCAATTGGTGCAGAGGTCATCACATGCACATGTGCAGATACCTACAAAAGCAGCCTGTACTGCCAAGTCCACACATGCAATAATATCATTGCAGCAACTGGAGGGAGAGAGAGACAGAGACAGAGAGCGAGACAGAGACAGAGCCCAAAAAAAAAAAAAAAAAAAAAAAAAAAAAAACAAGCAAGCCAAAAGAAAAAAGCTGTCAGACACCAATCCACAAAATACAGAAATACAACACATCAACAGGTACAACTGACAGAGGTGAGAAATACAAAGGTAATGTATGTAACAAATACGTATTTGCTGGCATCTGAATGATGTGTCTGAAAGGTAATCTACATACTGTGAAGCCTCCATATGTGTTAGCAGTCTGTATCTATACACATATATATATATATATATATATATATATATGCTGAGGTGCATAGGGCAAGAGACATACTGCAACTGTTAGTGAAGGCTGGACATATGTAGTTGAAGGCTGCTATGTGCACATATCAATGTAGGTTGTAGTGTGTGGCATTGAAAACTTTTAGTTATGTACTTACATAACTTTAGATGTTTGGCATCCATCTCGCCTACATTCTGTACTGATGGGTTCGGAGCCGATCCTCGGCTCAGACTCGGCACGCTATGCTATAGAGCGAAACCTCTTATTGGCTGAGCTATTCTATATCCCAGGATGCACCACCACTACTTCCCCAGATCTTGTTTGTCCGCACTCATGCACACACACACAACTGTTTATATAACATTGCCAGATGTTTCAAGATGAAACAATAGTACTCGGACCGTCCGGTCTCTTCTGATCTCCAAGGCAGGGGGAAGGAGGGTGGGTTATTAGGTATGTAGGCGAGATGGATCCCAAACATCTAAAGTTATGGTAAGTACATAACTAAAAGATGTTATGTGATCCTATCTCGCCTACATTCCGTACTGATGGGACAGCCCCTAGCACCTGATTCCTGGGTGGCTCACTGGAAAACACTCCTGAGAACTGTGGAACCAAATGAAGCTCGCCCCCGAGATGCCACATCCAATTTGTAGTGGGAAATGAAGGTGTGCGGAGAAGACCACGTAGTCAAGCAGCACAAATGTCGCTAATGGCAAGCTTAGAATGGAATGCTATTGAAGTAGCCATAGCTCTTGTAGAGTGAGCTTTGACAGAGGTTGTAAGCTCTTTATTAGAAGAGGAATAAGCCTAATACAGTCCCTGATCCACTTGGCAATAGTGACCTTTGTGACGGCTTTGCCCAATTTATTGTCCGAAAAGGACACAAACAATTGATCTGTTTTCCGTGTTTGTTGGGTCCTATCTAAATAAAATCGCAATTGTCTGTGAACATCCAATGTGTGGAAGATGTATTCTGCTTTGTTTGAGTACTTTGGGAAGAAAACTGGCAGTTCTAATGACTGTTGCAGGCAAAAACTGGAACAAACTTTAGGGACAAAGGATGGGTTAGGCCTGAGGGATACTCTATCTTTGTGAAAAACCAGGTACGGTGGTTTGACAGATAGAGCTTGAAGCTCTGAAACCCTTCTGGCTGAAGTAATCGCGACCAGAAAGGCAGTTTTCCAAGCAAGAAATTTCAAATCACAGGCTGCTGCCGGTTCGAAGGGGGAGGAGGTTAAGGCACGTAATACCACATCGAGATCCCACGGAGGTGCAGGATGAGAAATCGGAGGTCGTAAAAGCGCAGCACCTTTCATGAAGGTTTTACACAATCTGTTGCTCATCAAAGGTGGGTTTATAGATTCATGAAAATTGGAAATAGCTGCCAATTGGACCTTGATGGTAGAGACTGAAGAACCTTGATTGAATAGGGAAGTTAGAAATTTCAGGACTTCTGACACCGGGACAGTGATGGGATCTAGACCCCGGAGTTGAGCCCAAATAGCAAATCTCTTCCATTTGCTAGTATACAATTTCCTAGTGGCAGACTTGTGGGCCGAGGATAAGATACGTATGACTTCCGGGTCTAAAGTATGATTTCTGACTATAGTCGGAAGAGGAGGAGCCAAGCTGTTAACTTCAAAGAGTGAAGGGACCGATGGAGTTGTCCCGACTGATGAATTAATAGGTCCGGGATCTGATCCAGGAACCATGGACTGTCCAGAGCATACTTCCGAAGATAGGGAAACCATACCTGACGAGGCCAGTAAGGGGCAACTAGAATAATTTTGCTCCCTGAGTGAGTCGCCTTTTGGATCACTCTGGGAAGGAGGGGAACCGGAGGGAAGGCGTAAAGCAAGCCGGTGGGCCAAGGATGGGCTAGGGCGTCCATGGGAAACTCCCCCGGAGCTGGAGTGAGAGAAGAATTTTCTGCACTTCGCGTTCAGCGGGGTTGCGAAAAGGTCGCAACAAGGAGTTCCCCATCTGCTAAAGATCTGAGTTGCCACTGCATCATTCAGAGACCACTCGTGAGGAGAGAGAATAGTTCTGCTTAATCTGTCGGCTATCACGCTGGATTTCCCAGGGATATGATTCGCTATCAGAAAACGTCTGGTCGCCACTGCCCATTCCCAAACTCTCATGGCCTCTCTGCAAAGGGGGTAGGATCTGGTCCCTCACTGTTTGTTCAGATACCAGACTACTGACATGTTGTCGGACTGAATGGCGATTACGCCCTGAGGGAGGTAATCGTGAAGGGCTTGCAGGGATAGAAGCACCGCCCTCATTTCTAGAATGTTGATGTGAAGGAGACTCTCGTCGGGATGCCAATTGCCTTGGACTGACCTGCCCAGGTAATGCCCCCCCCCCCCCCGTCTGGGAGGCGTCCGTCGTCAATGTGGCTGTAGGAAAAGGTGGAACAAAGGGTCGTCCCTGATCCAGATTGGAGGACACCAGCCACCAGCGGAGGTCCCGTTTGCAGGTTTCCGTGATCCGTATGAGGTGACTGAGAGGGAGATCCTGAAAAGACCACTGGGTCGAAAGGAGCCACTGGAGAATTCTCATATGCAATCTTGCTAAGGGGACTAGGAGAACAGTGGCCGACATGGAGCCTAATAGCTGCAGGACCATCCTGGCTGGGGCTTTGGATTTGAGAAGCAAGGCTCGGACTTGAGCCTGTATAGTCTGTATCCTTTCTGTAGGAAGATAGACCCGCATTTGGTTTGAGTCTATCTCTACTCCGATGAACCTTATGCGCTGAGATGGCAGCAACACAGACTTTGGCCAATTGAAGGTGATTCCAAGGGAAGTGCCTAGTGATATGGTGGCTGCTAGGTTCTGCAATAGTAGACGCCTAGAAGTGGCAGTCAGGAGCCAGTCGTCCAGATACGGAAACACCTGGAATCCTAGACTCCTCAGGTGAGCAGTCACGACCGCCAAACATTTGGTGAACACCCTGGGGGCTGTGGTGAGACCAAAGGGCAGTGCGCAGAACTGAAAATGACTGTCTCCCAGGCTGAAGCGCAAATGTCTCCTGGACGCCTGATCTATCAGGATGTGATAATAGGCATCCTTGAGATCTACGGAGCACATCCAAACACCTTTCTCCAGCAGTGGGAGAATGGATTGTAAGGTGACCATTCGGAACTTGGACTTCTCAACTGAACGATTTAGGTTGCTGAGATGCAAAATGGGCCTCAAGTCCCCGGTCTTTTTTGGCACCAAAAAGAATCTTGAGTAAGTCCCTAATCCGATCTGGTCTGCGGGGACCGGTTGGATGACTCCTTTTTGAAGCAGCTTTGAGATTTCGAAGGCTGCGATTTCCCGTTGACTGGGTGGCGGGTCTGGGATTTTCCTGGACGGCAGAGGGGTGTGTGAAAAGGGGATGGCGTAACCTCCGGCGATGATTCGAAGCACCCATCGGTCCTGAGTGATACCCTCCCAGGCTTTTAGGTGCCTCGAACGACCCCGACTGGCTCGGAGCTGCACAGTCGGGCAATCCTTCAGGGATTGTGGAAGGCTGAAGAGCCACGAAAGGACTCATGGTCTCCAGTGTTGCGGGGCCTCTGCCGCCTCTGGGACGGCGTCTTCCAGAAAAATTTCCCCTCCTCTGCCTCTAGAAGGGGATCGTCCTGCTGCGAGGATAAGACTTCTGTGATTTACAGAACCACATTTTCCCTCCTCTTTAGCCTTGGGGTAAGGCCGAAGGGAGTGGAAAACCGTGCCCCTACGGCAGTCAAAGTCTTACCTTCTTGCTCACAGCGGGTCAATGTGTCCTTTACCTTGGGTCCAAACAGAGGACCCATCAAAGGGAGCGTCGGCAAAGGAAGACTTAAAGGCTTCCGCAAAATGACACAGGCGGAGCCAGGCTTGCCTCCGTAGAGCAACATCCGTACCCGCCGCTCTACTCGCCCCCTCAGCGGCATATGAAATGAGCCTCATGGACGAGTTTGATATCGATGACAGAGTAGCCAACTGAGAGCCAACCGTCTGGGCCAGCTGCTCAGGTAGGTTACCCAAGAGGGTATCTGAAAGCTCCTTGATCAGATCCCTCTGAAATCTAGTGAAGTGCGTCAAACAGTTCAGGGACCTTAAAGTAAAGGCCGCTGAACTGAGGGTGCGCTTCCCGTACCGGTCCATGCTCCTAGACTCCTTATTAGGAGGATGGACAGACGTCGAAGCCTCTGCTACATCTTGTTGGGTAGCAGATGCCACCACCAGGGCACCTACAGCCACACCTTTGGTCAGAAACTCCTTCTCTGGGGGTGCTGATAAGAATTTATTTGGGCGAGTCTGCACCGGTTCCACAGAGTCTGGATGCTCCCACGCCCTTCGACAGATCAAATCTAGGAGGTCGTCGAAGGGCGGAGACACCCAGGAGGCGGAGGGCTGAGCCCCGAAGGCCTTGAGGAACACCGACTCGTCAGCGGAAGGGGCTTTGGAATGCCAGCCGCCTAGTTGTTTGAGGGCTTCCAAGATGTCTGCAAAGGAGACATCATCTGAGGATGACTTAGGGGACCCTTCCGCATCATCAACATCGGTGTCCGACGTGAGAGACTCATCGGGGGAGTCGACGTGCTTCCTCTTGCACAGTCTTTTCCTTGGGGGTTCCTCCGAAGAAGCTTCAGAGGGGCCGCCAGTGGGGGTGATCTCAGGCCCCGGGGCTCCGCTGTCTAGCGACAGGGGGACAACCAAAGACCCAGTCTCCGTGTGTAGGGAAGGTGCCGGAGAGACCGTGGAGGTAGCCAAAGAAGATTTGGCCAAAGCACTCCTCATGGCCCTGAAGGCCGGACAGCCAGAGTCCTGGGAAGGTCCAACCCCCGGGGCCACAACAGTAGACGGTACCCCCGCAGCCGATGCACCGAGAGGAAGACTCGGAACCGAAAACATCGGTCCCGCGTCCCGGCGAGCGAGGAGGTCCATGTACCGAACTCCGACTCGAGAGCCGGGGTTGGAGTAAGGGTCGGAGCCGACCCGAAAACCTCCATCGGCTCCACCAGCACCAGCTCCAACGGTGCCAAGGCTGTTGGAGGAGGAACCAGAACTACAGGATGGGCCATCGGCTCCGAAGCCGTATGGGCTGGAGCCGAAACTAATTTCTGGAATACAGGAGACTGAAACAGTCTTCGGAGCACCCTGTTGATGTCCGAATCCGACATCTTGGAAGATCGGGAAGAGACCGACCGGGTCCGAACCGACTTCTCCATTGGCTCCGAAGGGCTGGGGGACCGGCTCCGAATAGACTATCAGTATCGGTGCCGAGGGAGAATCCATAGCAATTTCCCTTGGTGCCGAAGACAGCTTCGGCGCCGAAGGGGAAGAGTCTGAGCCGGCAACCCTCATCGGCTCCAAAATCAGTGGAGCCGATGAAGGTGACCCGCCTCTTGAAGCCCCAGCCATCGGCTCCGAAACCAGAGGAGTCGAGGCTGGAGGCATCGAGGCAGACCGTTCCGCCCTCGGCTCCGAAGTCCATGGAGCCGATGGAGAAGCCTGCCTAGATTTCTTAGTGGTCGGT